>NW_027475130.1:1818181-2121212 GCF_051020985.1 Nomia melanderi
GGCCGAAAAAACCACAGTCTCATGGGGCGGGACACTCAGGGTCAGGGGAAAATCCAATATGGATCTGGTGATATCTCGGGTGCTATTACAGATAGCGCAATAAATCAAAGTGCATTGTCTGTAGGAGGCCCTGGCGCATGAATCTGTGCAGCGGGAACGACCTCGGACCACCAGGGGCCGAGAAAACCACAGTCTCATGGGGCCGGACACTCAGGGTCAGGGGAAAATCCAATATATATCTGGTGATATCTCGGGTCCTATTACAGATAGCGAAATAAATCAAAGTGCATTGTCTGTAGGAGACCCTGGCGCATGAATCTGTGCAGCGGGAACGACCTCGGACCACCAGGGACCGAGGACACCACAGTCTCATGGGGCCGGACACTCAGGGTCAGGGGAAAATCCAATATATATCTGGTGATATCTCGGGTGCTATTAGATATAGCGCAATAAACCAAAGTGAATTATCTGCAGGAGGACCTGGCGCATGAATCTGTGCAACGGGAACGACCTCGGACCACCAGGGGCCGAGAAAACCAGCGTCCCGAGGGGCCGGACACTTCGGGTCAGTGAAAAATCCAATATATATCTGGTGATATCACGCGTGCTATTACAGATAGCGCAATAAATCAAAGTGAATTATCTGCAGGAGGCCCTGGCGCATGAATCTGTGCAACGGGAACGACCTCGGACCACTTGGGTGAGAGAAAACCACAGTCTCATGGGGCCGGACACTCAGGGTCAGGGAAAAATCCAATATATATCTGGTGATATCTTGGGTGCTATTAGAGAGTGCGCAATAAACCAAAGTGCATTGTCTGTAGTAGGCACAGGCGAATGAATCTGTGCAGCAGGAACGACCTCGCACCACCAGGCGCCGAGAAAATTACAGATATTCGGAATCCGTCACCCAAGGTCATGTAAAAATCCAGCATATATCTGGTGATATCTCGGGTGCTCTTACAGATAGCGCAATAAACCAAAGTGAATTATCTGCAGGAGAACCTCGCGCATGAATCTGTGCAACGGGAACGACCTCGGACCACCAGGGGCCGAAAAAACCACAGTCTCATGGGGCGGGACACTCAGGGTCAGGGGAAAATCCAATATATATCTGGTGATATCTCGGGTGCTATTAGAGATAGCGCAATAAACCAAAGTGAATTATCTGCAGGAGGAGCTGGCGCATGAATCTGTGCAACGGGAACGACCTCGGACCACCAGGGGCCGAGAAAACGACAGTCTCATGGGGCCGGACACTAAGGGTCAGAGGAAAATCCAATATATATCTGGTGATATCTCGGGTGCTATTACAGATAGCGCAATAAATCAAAGTGCATTGTCTGTAGGAGGACCTGGCGCATAAATGTGGCCAGCGGGAACGACCTCGGACCACCAGGGGCCGAGAAAACGTCGGTCTCATGGGGCCGGACACTCAGGGTCAGTGAAAAATCCAATATATATCTGGTGATAACTCGGCTGCTATTACAGATAGCGCAATAAATCAAAGTGCATTGTCTGTAGGAGGCCCTGGCGCATGAATCTGTGCAGCGGGAACGACCTCGGACCACCAGGGGCCGAGAAAACCACAGTCTCATGGGGCCGGACACTCAGGGTCAGGGAAAAATCCAATATATATCTGGTGATATCTCGGGTGCTATTAGAGATAGCGCAGTAAACCAAAGTGAATTATCTGCAGGAGGACCTGGCGCATGAATCTGTGCCACGGGAACGACCTCGGACCACCAGGGGCAGAGAAAACGACAGTCTCAAGGGGCCGGACACTCAGGGTCAGGGGAAAATCCAATATGGATCTGGTGATATCTCGGGTGCTATTACAGATAGCGCAATAAATCAAAGTGCATTGTCTGTAGGAGGCCCTGGCGCATGAATCTGTGCAGCGGGAACGACCTCGGACCACCAGGGGCCGAGAAAACCACCGTCTCATGGTGCCGGACATTCAGGAACAGTGAAAAATCCAATATATATCTGGTGATATCTCGGGTGCTATTACAGATAGCGCAATAAATCAAAGTGCATTGTCTGTAGGAGGCCCTGGCGCATGAATCTGTGCAGCGGGAACGACCTCGGACCACCAGGGGCCGAGAAAACCACAGTCTCATGGGGCCGGACACTCAGGGTCAGGGGAAAATCCAATATATATCTGGTGATATCTCGGGTCCTATTACAGATAGCGAAATAAATCAAAGTGCATTGTCTGTAGGAGACCCTGGCGCATGAATCTGTGCAGCGGGAACGACCTCGGACCACCAGGGACCGAGGAAACCACAGTCTCATGGGGCCGGACACTCAGGGTCAGGGGAAAATCCAATATATATCTGGTGATATCTCGGGTGCTATTAGATATAGCGCAATAAACCAAAGTGAATTATCTGCAGGAGGACCTGGCGCATGAATCTGTGCAACGGGAACGACCTCGGACCACCAGGGGCCGAGAAAACCAGCGTCCCGAGGGGCCGGACACTTAGGGTCAGTGAAAAATCCAATATATATCTGGTGATATCACGCGTGCTATTACAGATAGCGCAATAAATCAAAGTGAATTATCTGCAGGAGGCCCTGGCGCATGAATCTGTGCAACGGGAACGACCTCGGACCACTTGGGGGAGAGAAAACCACAGTCTCATGGGGCCGGACACTCAGGGTCAGGCAAAAATCCAAAATATATCTGGTGATATCTTGGGTGCTATTAGAGAGTGCGCAATAAACCAAAGTGCATTGTCTGTAGTAGGCACAGGCGAATGAATCTGTGCAGCAGGAACGACCTCGCACCACCAGGCGCCGAGAAAATTACAGATATTCGGAATCCGTCACCCAAGGTCATGTAAAAATCCAGCATATATCTGGTGATATCTCGGGTGCTCTTACAGATAGCGCAATAAACCAAAGTGAATTATCTGCAGGAGAACCTG
Organism: Nomia melanderi; assembly: GCF_051020985.1. Lineage (NCBI taxonomy): Eukaryota > Metazoa > Arthropoda > Insecta > Hymenoptera > Halictidae > Nomia > Nomia melanderi. Next base: position 1,821,115 of record NW_027475130.1, read on the forward strand.
GCGCATGAATCTGTGCAACGGGGACGACCTCGGACCACCAGGGGCCGAAAAAACCACAGTCTCATGGGGCGGGACACTCAGGGTCAGGGGAAAATCCAATATATATCTGGTGATATCTCGGGTGCTATTAGAGATAGCGCAATAAACCAAAGTGAATTATCTGCAGGAGGAGCTGGCGCATGAATCTGTGCAACGGGAACGACCTCGGACCACCAGGGGCCGAGAAAACCACAGTCTCATGGGGCCGGACACTCAGGGTCAGGGAAAAATCCAATATATATCTGGTGATATCTCGGGTGCTATTAGAGATAGCGCAGTAAACCAAAGTGAATTATCTGCAGGAGGACCTGGCGCATGAATCTGTGCCACGGGAACGACCTCGGACCACCAGGGGCCGAGAAAACGACAGTCTCAAGGGGCCGGACACTCAGGGTCAGGGGAAAATCCAATATGGATCTGGTGATATCTCGGGTGCTATTACAGATAGCGCAATAAATCAAAGTGCATTGTCTGTAGGAGGCCCTGGCGCATGAATCTGTGCAGCGGGAACGACCTCGGACCACCAGGGGCCGAGAAAACCACCGTCTCATGGTGCCGGACATTCAGGAACAGTGAAAAATCCAATATATATCTGGTGATATCTCGGGTGCTATTACAGATAGCGCAATAAATCAAAGTGCATTGTCTGTAGGAGGCCCTGGCGCATGAATCTGTGCAGCGGGAACGACCTCGGACCACCAGGGGCCGAGAAAACCACAGTCTCATGGGGCCGGACACTCAGGGTCAGGGGAAAATCCAATATATATCTGGTGATAACTCGGGTCCTATTACAGATAGCGAAATAAATCAAAGTGCATTGTCTGTAGGAGACCCTGGCGCATGAATCTGTGCAGCGGGAACGACCTCGGACCACCAGGGACCGAGGAAACCACAGTCTCATGGGGCCGGACACTCAGGGTCAGGGGAAAATCCAATATATATCTGGTGATATCTTGGGTGCTATTAGAGAGTGCGCAATAAACCAAAGTGCATTGTCTGTAGTAGGCACAGGCGAATGAATCTGTGCAGCAGGAACGACCTCGCACCACCAGGCGCCGAGAAAATTACAGATATTCGGAATCCGTCACCCAAGGTCATGTAAAAATCCAGCATATATCTGGTGATATCTCGGGTGCTCTTACAGATAGCGCAATAAACCAAAGTGAATTATCTGCAGGAGAACCTGGCGCATGAATCTGTGCAACGGGAACGACCTCGGACCACCAGGGGCCGAAAAAACCACAGTCTCATGGGGCGGGACACTCAGGGTCAGGGGAAAATCCAATATATATCTGGTGATATCTCGGGTGCTATTACAGATAGCGCAATAAATCAAAGTGCATTGTCTGTAGGAGGACCTGGCGCATAAATGTAGCCAGCGGGAACGACCTCGGACCACCAGGGGCCGAGAAAACGTCGGTCTCATGGGGCCGGACACTCAGGGTCAGTGAAAAATCCAATATATATCTGGTGATAACTCGGCTGCTATTACAGATAGCGCAATAAATCAAAGTGAATTGTCTGTAGGAGGCCCTGGCGCATGAATCTGTGCAGCGGGAACGACGTCGGACCACCAGGGGCCGAGACAACCACCGTCTCATAGGGCCGGACACTCAGTGTCTGGGAAAAATCCAATATATATCCGGTGATATCTCGGGTGCTATTACAGATAGCGCAATAAATCAAAGTGAATTATCTGCAGGAGGCCCTGGCGCATGAATCTGTGCAGCGGGAACGACCTCGGACCACCAGGGGCCGGACACTCAGGGTCAGGGAAAAATCCAATATATATCTGGTGATATCTCGGGTGCTATTACAGATAGCGCAATAAGTCAAAGTGAATTATCTGCAGGAGGCCCTGGCGCATGAATCTGTGCACCGGGAACAACCTCGGACCACCAGGGGCAGAGAAAACCACAGTCTCATGGGGCCGGACACTCAGGGTCAGGGAAAAATCCAATATATATCTGGTGATATCTCGGGTGCTATTAGAGATAGCGCAATAAACCAAAGTGAATTATCTGCAGGAGGAGCTGGCGCATGAATCTGTGCAACGGGAACGACCTCGGACCACCAGGGGCCGAGAAAACGACAGTCTCATGGGGCCGGACACTCAGGGTCAGGGGAAAATCCAATATATATCTGGTGATATCTCGGGTGCTATTACAGATAGCGCAATAAATCAAAGTGCATTGTCTGTAGGAGGACCTGGCGCATAAATGTGGCCAGCCGGAACGACCTCGGACCACCAGGGGCCGAGAAAACCACCGTCTCATGGGGCCGGACACTCAGGGTCAGGGGAAAATCCAATATTTATCTGGTGATATCTCGGGTGCTATTACAGATAGCGCAATAAATCAAAGTGCATTGTCTGTAGGAGGCCATGGCGCACGAATCTGTGCATCGGGAACGACCTCGGACCACCAGGGGCGGAGACAACCACCGTCTCATGGGGCCGGACACTCAGGGTCAGGGAAAAATCCAATATGTATCTGGTGATATCTCGGCTGCTATTACAGATAGCGCAATAAATCAAAGTGCATTGTCTGTAGGAGGCCCTGGCGCATGAATCTGTGCAGCGGGAACGACCTCGGACCACCAGGGGCCGAGAAAACCACCGTCTCATGGTGCCGGACATTCAGGAACAGTGAAAAATCCAATATATATCTGGTGATATCTCGGGTGCTATTACAGATAGCGCAATAAATCAAAGTGCATTGTCTGTAGGAGGCACAGGCGAATGAATCTGTGCAGCAGGAACGACCTCGCACCACCAGGCGCCGAGAAAATTACAGATATTCGGAATCCGTCACCCAAGGTCATGTAAAAATCCAGCATATATCTGGTGATATCTCGGGTGCTCTTACAGATAGCGCAATAAACCAAAGTGAATTATCTGCAGGAGAACCTGGCGCATGAATCTGTGCAACGGGAACGACCTCGGACCACCAGGGGCCGAAAAAACCACAGTCTCATGGGGCGGGACACTCAGGGTCAGGGGAAAATCCAATATATATCTGGTGATATCTCGGGTGCTATTAGAGATAGCGCAATAAACCAAAGTGAATTATCTGCAGGAGGAGCTGGCGCATGAATCTGTGCAACGGGAACGACCTCGGACCACCAGGGGCCGAGAAAACGACAGTCTCAAGGGGCCGGACACTCAGGGTCAGAGGAAAATCCAATATATATCTGGTGATATCTCGGGTCCTATTACAGATAGCGAAATAAATCAAAGTGCATTGTCAGTAGGAGACCCTGGCGCATGAATCTGTGCAGCAGGAACGACCTCGCACCACCAGGCGCCGAGAAAATTACAGATATTCGGAATCCGTCACCCAAGGTCATGTAAAAATCCAGCATATATCTGGTGATATCTCGGGTGCTCTTACAGATAGCGCAATAAACCAAAGTGAATTATCTGCAGGAGAACCTCGCGCATGAATCTGTGCAACGGGAACGACCTCGGACCACCAGGGGCCGAAAAAACCACAGTCTCATGGGGCGGGACACTCAGGGTCAGGGGAAAATCCAATATATATCTGGTGATATCTCGGGTGCTATTAGAGATAGCGCAATAAACCAAAGTGAATTATCTGCAGGAGGAGCTGGCGCATGAATCTGTGCAACGGGAACGACCTCGGACCACCAGGGGCCGAGAAAACGACAGTCTCATGGGGCCGGACACTAAGGGTCAGAGGAAAATCCAATATATATCTGGTGATATCTCGGGTGCTATTACAGATAGCGCAATAAATCAAAGTGCATTGTCTGTAGGAGGACCTGGCGCATAAATGTGGCCAGCGGGAACGACCTCGGACCACCAGGGGCCGAGAAAACGTCGGTCTCATGGGGCCGGACACTCAGGGTCAGTGAAAAATCCAATATATATCTGGTGATAACTCGGCTGCTATTACAGATAGCGCAATAAATCAAAGTGCATTGTCTGTAGGAGGCCCTGGCGCATGAATCTGTGCAGCGGGAACGACCTCGGACCACCAGGGGCCGAGAAAACCACAGTCTCATGGGGCCGGACACTCAGGGTCAGGGAAAAATCCAATATATATCTGGTGATATCTCGGGTGCTATTAGAGATAGCGCAGTAAACCAAAGTGAATTATCTGCAGGAGGACCTGGCGCATGAATCTGTGCCACGGGAACGACCTCGGACCACCAGGGGCAGAGAAAACGACAGTCTCAAGGGGCCGGACACTCAGGGTCAGGGGAAAATCCAATATGGATCTGGTGATATCTCGGGTGCTATTACAGATAGCGCAATAAATCAAAGTGCATTGTCTGTAGGAGGCCCTGGCGCATGAATCTGTGCAGCGGGAACGACCTCGGACCACCAGGGGCCGAGAAAACCACCGTCTCATGGTGCCGGACATTCAGGAACAGTGAAAAATCCAATATATATCTGGTGATATCTCGGGTGCTATTACAGATAGCGCAATAAATCAAAGTGCATTGTCTGTAGGAGGCCCTGGCGCATGAATCTGTGCAGCGGGAACGACCTCGGACCACCAGGGGCCGAGAAAACCACAGTCTCATGGGGCCGGACACTCAGGGTCAGGGGAAAATCCAATATATATCTGGTGATATCTCGGGTCCTATTACAGATAGCGAAATAAATCAAAGTGCATTGTCTGTAGGAGACCCTGGCGCATGAATCTGTGCAGCGGGAACGACCTCGGACCACCAGGGACCGAGGAAACCACAGTCTCATGGGGCCGGACACTCAGGGTCAGGGGAAAATCCAATATATATCTGGTGATATCTCGGGTGCTATTAGATATAGCGCAATAAACCAAAGTGAATTATCTGCAGGAGGACCTGGCGCATGAATCTGTGCAACGGGAACGACCTCGGACCACCAGGGGCCGAGAAAACCAGCGTCCCGAGGGGCCGGACACTTAGGGTCAGTGAAAAATCCAATATATATCTGGTGATATCACGCGTGCTATTACAGATAGCGCAATAAATCAAAGTGAATTATCTGCAGGAGGCCCTGGCGCATGAATCTGTGCAACGGGAACGACCTCGGACCACTTGGGGGAGAGAAAACCACAGTCTCATGGGGCCGGACACTCAGGGTCAGGCAAAAATCCAAAATATATCTGGTGATATCTTGGGTGCTATTAGAGAGTGCGCAATAAACCAAAGTGCATTGTCTGTAGTAGGCACAGGCGAATGAATCTGTGCAGCAGGAACGACCTCGCACCACCAGGCGCCGAGAAAATTACAGATATTCGGAATCCGTCACCCAAGGTCATGTAAAAATCCAGCATATATCTGGTGATATCTCGGGTGCTCTTACAGATAGCGCAATAAACCAAAGTGAATTATCTGCAGGAGAACCTGGCGCATGAATCTGTGCAACGGGGACGACCTCGGACCACCAGGGGCCGAAAAAACCACAGTCTCATGGGGCGGGACACTCAGGGTCAGGGGAAAATCCAATATATATCTGGTGATATCTCGGGTGCTATTAGAGATAGCGCAATAAACCAAAGTGAATTATCTGCAGGAGGAGCTGGCGCATGAATCTGTGCAACGGGAACGACCTCGGACCACCAGGGGCCGAGAAAACCACAGTCTCATGGGGCCGGACACTCAGGGTCAGGGAAAAATCCAATATATATCTGGTGATATCTCGGGTGCTATTAGAGATAGCGCAGTAAACCAAAGTGAATTATCTGCAGGAGGACCTGGCGCATGAATCTGTGCCACGGGAACGACCTCGGACCACCAGGGGCCGAGAAAACGACAGTCTCAAGGGGCCGGACACTCAGGGTCAGGGGAAAATCCAATATGGATCTGGTGATATCTCGGGTGCTATTACAGATAGCGCAATAAATCAAAGTGCATTGTCTGTAGGAGGCCCTGGCGCATGAATCTGTGCAGCGGGAACGACCTCGGACCACCAGGGGCCGAGAAAACCACCGTCTCATGGTGCCGGACATTCAGGAACAGTGAAAAATCCAATATATATCTGGTGATATCTCGGGTGCTATTACAGATAGCGCAATAAATCAAAGTGCATTGTCTGTAGGAGGCCCTGGCGCATGAATCTGTGCAGCGGGAACGACCTCGGACCACCAGGGGCCGAGAAAACCACAGTCTCATGGGGCCGGACACTCAGGGTCAGGGGAAAATCCAATATATATCTGGTGATAACTCGGGTCCTATTACAGATAGCGAAATAAATCAAAGTGCATTGTCTGTAGGAGACCCTGGCGCATGAATCTGTGCAGCGGGAACGACCTCGGACCACCAGGGACCGAGGAAACCACAGTCTCATGGGGCCGGACACTCAGGGTCAGGGGAAAATCCAATATATATCTGGTGATATCTTGGGTGCTATTAGAGAGTGCGCAATAAACCAAAGTGCATTGTCTGTAGTAGGCACAGGCGAATGAATCTGTGCAGCAGGAACGACCTCGCACCACCAGGCGCCGAGAAAATTACAGATATTCGGAATCCGTCACCCAAGGTCATGTAAAAATCCAGCATATATCTGGTGATATCTCGGGTGCTCTTACAGATAGCGCAATAAACCAAAGTGAATTATCTGCAGGAGAACCTGGCGCATGAATCTGTGCAACGGGAACGACCTCGGACCACCAGGGGCCGAAAAAACCACAGTCTCATGGGGCGGGACACTCAGGGTCAGGGGAAAATCCAATATATATCTGGTGATATCTCGGGTGCTATTACAGATAGCGCAATAAATCAAAGTGCATTGTCTGTAGGAGGACCTGGCGCATAAATGTAGCCAGCGGGAACGACCTCGGACCACCAGGGGCCGAGAAAACGTCGGTCTCATGGGGCCGGACACTCAGGGTCAGTGAAAAATCCAATATATATCTGGTGATAACTCGGCTGCTATTACAGATAGCGCAATAAATCAAAGTGAATTGTCTGTAGGAGGCCCTGGCGCATGAATCTGTGCAGCGGGAACGACGTCGGACCACCAGGGGCCGAGACAACCACCGTCTCATAGGGCCGGACACTCAGGGTCTGGGAAAAATCCAATATATATCCGGTGATATCTCGGGTGCTATTACAGATAGCGCAATAAATCAAAGTGAATTATCTGCAGGAGGCCCTGGCGCATGAATCTGTGCAGCGGGAACGACCTCGGACCACCAGGGGCCGGACACTCAGGGTCAGGGAAAAATCCAATATATATCTGGTGATATCTCGGGTGCTATTACAGATAGCGCAATAAGTCAAAGTGAATTATCTGCAGGAGGCCCTGGCGCATGAATCTGTGCACCGGGAACAACCTCGGACCACCAGGGGCAGAGAAAACCACAGTCTCATGGGGCCGGACACTCAGGGTCAGGGAAAAATCCAATATATATCTGGTGATATCTCGGGTGCTATTAGAGATAGCGCAATAAACCAAAGTGAATTATCTGCAGGAGGAGCTGGCGCATGAATCTGTGCAACGGTAACGACCTCGGACCACCAGGGGCCGAGAAAACGACAGTCTCATGGGGCCGGACACTCAGGGTCAGGGGAAAATCCAATATATATCTGGTGATATCTCGGGTGCTATTACAGATAGCGCAATAAATCAAAGTGCATTGTCTGTAGGAGGACCTGGCGCATAAATGTGGCCAGCCGGAACGACCTCGGACCACCAGGGGCCGAGAAAACCACCGTCTCATGGGGCCGGACACTCAGGGTCAGGGGAAAATCCAATATATATCTGGTGATATCTCGGGTGCTATTACAGATAGCGCAATAAATCAAAGTGCATTGTCTGTAGGAGGCCATGGCGCACGAATCTGTGCATCGGGAACGACCTCGGACCACCAGGGGCCGAGACAACCACCGTCTCATGGGGCCGGACACTCAGGGTCAGGGAAAAATCCAATATGTATCTGGTGATATCTCGGCTGCTATTACAGATAGCGCAATAAATCAAAGTGCATTGTCTGTAGGAGGCCCTGGCGCATGAATCTGTGCAGCGGGAACGACCTCGGACCACCAGGGGCCGAGAAAACCACCGTCTCATGGTGCCGGACATTCAGGAACAGTGAAAAATCCAATATATATCTGGTGATATCTCGGGTGCTATTACAGATAGCGCAATAAATCAAAGTGCATTGTCTGTAGGAGGCACAGGCGAATGAATCTGTGCAGCAGGAACGACCTCGCACCACCAGGCGCCGAGAAAATTACAGATATTCGGAATCCGTCACCCAAGGTCATGTAAAAATCCAGCATATATCTGGTGATATCTCGGGTGCTCTTACAGATAGCGCAATAAACCAAAGTGAATTATCTGCAGGAGAACCTGGCGCATGAATCTGTGCAACGGGAACGACCTCGGACCACCAGGGGCCGAAAAAACCACAGTCTCATGGGGCGGGACACTCAGGGTCAGGGGAAAATCCAATATATATCTGGTGATATCTCGGGTGCTATTAGAGATAGCGCAATAAACCAAAGTGAATTATCTGCAGGAGGAGCTGGCGCATGAATCTGTGCAACGGGAACGACCTCGGACCACCAGGGGCCGAGAAAACGACAGTCTCAAGGGGCCGGACACTCAGGGTCAGAGGAAAATCCAATATATATCTGGTGATATCTCGGGTCCTATTACAGATAGCGAAATAAATCAAAGTGCATTGTCAGTAGGAGACCCTGGCGCATGAATCTGTGCAGCGGGAACGACCTCGGACCACCAGGGACCGAGGAAACCACCGTCTCATGGTGCCGGACATTCAGGAACAGTGAAAAATCCAATATATATCTGGTGATATCTCGGGTGCTCTTACAGATAGCGCAATAAATCAAAGTGCATTGTCTGTAGGAGGCCCTGGCGCATGAATCTGTGCAGCGGGAACGACCTCGGACCACCAGGGGCCGAGAAAACCACAGTCTCATGGGGCCGGACACTCAGGGTCAGGGGAAAATCCAATATATATCTGGTGATATCTCGGGTCCTATTACAGATAGCGAAATAAATCAAAGTGCATTGTCTGTAGGAGACCCTGGCGCATGAATCTGTGCAGCGGGAACGACCTCGGAGCACCAGGGACCGAGGAAACCACAGTCTCATGGGGCCGGACACTCAGGGTCAGGGGAAAATCCAATATATATCTGGTGATATCTCGGGTGCTATTAGATATAGCGCAATAAACCAAAGTGAATTATATGCAGGAGGACCTGGCGCATGAATCTGTGCAACGGGAACGACCTCGGACCACTAGGGGGAGAGAAAACCACAGTCTCATGGGGCCGGACACTCAGGGTCAGGGAAAAATCCAATATATATCTGGTGATATCTTGGGTGCTATTAGAGAGTGCGCAATAAACCAAAGTGCATTGTCTGTCGTAGGCACAGGCGAATGAATCTGTGCAGCAGGAACGACCTCGCACCACCAGGCGCCGAGAAAATTACAGATATTCGGAATCCGTCACCCAAGGTCATGTAAAAATCCAGCATATATCTGGTGATATCTCGGGTGCTCTTACAGATAGCGCAATAAACCAAAGTGAATTATCTGCAGGAGAACCTGGCGCATGAATCTGTGCAACGGGAACGACCTCGGACCACCAGGGGCCGAGAAAACCAGCGTCCCGAGGGGCCGGACACTTAGGGTCAGTGAAAAATCCAATATATATCTGTTGATATCACGGGTGCTATTACAGATAGCGCAATAAATCAAAGTGCATTGTCTGTAGGAGGCCCTGGCGCATGAATCTGTGCAGCGGGAACGACCTCGGACCACCAGGGGCCGAGAAAACCACCGTCTCATGGTGCCGGACATTCAGGAACAGTGAAAAATCCAATATATATCTGGTGATATCTCGGGTGCTATTACAGATAGCGCAATAAATCAAAGTGAATTGTCTGTAGGAGGCCCTGGCGCATGAATCTGTGCAGCGGGAACGACCTCGGACCACCAGGGGCCGAGAAAACCACAGTCTCATGGGGCGGGACACTCAGGATCAGGGGAAAATCCAATATATATCTGGTGATATCTCGGGTGCTATTAGAGATAGCGCAATAAACCAAAGTTAATTATCTGCAGGAGGAGCTGGCGCATGAATCTGTGCAACGGGAACGACCTCGGACCACCAGGGGCCGAGAAAACGACAGTCTCATGGGGCCGGACACTCAGGGTCAGGGGGAAATCCAATATATATCTGGTGATATCTCGGGTGCTATTACAGATAGCGCAATAAATCAAAGTGCATTGTCTGTAGGAGGCCCTGGCGCATGAATCTGTGCAGCGGGAACGACCTCGGACCACCAGGGGCCGAGAAAACCACCGTCTCATGGGGCCGGACACTCAGGGTCAGGGGAAAATCCAATATTTATCTGGTGATATCTCGGGTGCTATTACAGATAGCGCAATAAATCAAAGTGCATTGTCTGTAGGAGGCCATGGCGCACGAATCTGTGCATCGGGAACGACCTCGGACCACCAGGGGCCGAGACAACCACCGTCTCATGGGGCCGGACACTCAGGGTCAGGGAAAAATCCAATATATATCTGGTGATATCTCGGCTGCTATTACAGATAGCGCAATAAATCAAAGTGCATTGTCTGTAGGAGGCCCTGGCGCATGAATCTGTGCAGCGGGAACGACCTCGGACCTCCAGGCGCCGAGACAACCACCATCTCATGGGGCCGGACACTCAGGGTCAGGGTAAAATCCAATATATATCTGGTGATATCTCGGGTGCTATTACAGATAGCGCAATAAATCAAAGTAAATTGTCTGTAGGAGGCCCTGGCGCATGAATGTGGCCAGCGGGAACGACCTCGGACCACCAGGGGCCGAGAAAACCACCGTCTCATGGGGCCGGACACTCAGGGTCAGGGGAAAATCCAATATTTATCTGGTGATATCTCGGGTGCTATTACAGATAGCGCAATAAATCAAAGTGCATTGTCTGTAGGAGGCCATGGCGCACGAATCTGTGCATCGGGAACGACCTCGGACCACCAGGGGCCGAGACAACCACCGTCTCATGGGGCCGGACACTCAGGGTCAGGGAAAAATCCAATATATATCTGGTGATATCTCGGCTGCTATTACAGATAGCGCAATAAATCAAAGTGCATTGTCTGTAGGAGGCCCTGGCGCATGAATCTGTGCAGCGGGAACGACCTCGGACCACCAGGGGCCGAGACAACCACCGTCTCATGGGGCCGGACACTCAGGGTCTGGGAAAAATCCAATATATATCTGGTGATATCTTGGGTGCTATTAGAGATAGCACAATAAACCAAAGTGGATTATCTGCAGGAGAACCTGGCGCATGAATCTGTGCAACGGGAACGACCTCGGACCACCAGGGACCGAAAAAACCACAGTCTCATGGGGCGGGACACTCAGGGTCAGGGGAAAATCCAATATATATCTGGTGATATCTCGGGTGCTATTACAGATAGCGCACTAAATCAAAGTATATTGTCTGTAGGAGGCCCTGGCGCATGAATCTGTGCAGCGGGAACGACCTCGGACCACCAGGGGTCGAGAAAACCACCGTCTCATGGGGCCGGACACTCAGGGTCAGGGGAAAATCCAATATATATCTGGTGATATCTCGGGTGCTATTACAGATAGCGCAATAAATCAAAGTGCATTGTCTGTAGGAGGACCTGGCGCATAAATGTGGCCAGCGGGAACGACCTCGGACCACCAGGGGCCGTGAAAACCACAGTCTCATGGGACCGGACACTCAGGGTCAGGGGAAAATCCAGTATATATCTGGTGATATCTCGGGTGCTATTACAGATAGCGCAATAAATCAAAGTGCATTGTCTGTAGGAGGCCCTGGCGCATGAATCTGTGCAGCGGGAATGACCTCGGACCACCAGGGGCCGAGAAAACCACAGTCTCATGGGGCCGGGCACTCAGGGTCAGGGGAAAATCCAATATATATCTGGTGATATCTCGGGTCCTATTACAGATAGCGCAATAAATCAAAGTGCATTGTCTGTAGGAGGCCGTGGCGCAAGAATCTGTGCAGCGGGAACGACCTCGGACCACCAGGGGTCGAGAAAACCACCGTCTCATGGGGCCGGACACTCAGGGTCAGGGGAAAATCCAATATATATCTGGTGATATCTCGGGTGCTATTACAGATAGCGCAATAAATCAAAGTGCATTGTCTGTAGGAGACCCTGGCGCATGAATCTGTGCAGCGGGAACGACCTCGGACCACCAGGGACCGAGGAAACCACAGTCTCATGGGGCCGGACACTCAGGGTCAGGGGAAAATCCAATATATATCTGGTGATATCTTGGGTGCTATTAGAGAGTGCGCAATAAACCAAAGTGCATTGTCTGTAGTAGGCACAGGCGAATGAATCTGTGCAGCAGGAACGACCTCGCACCACCAGGCGCCGAGAAAATTACAGATATTCGGAATCCGTCACCCAAGGTCATGTAAAAATCCAGCATATATCTGGTGATATCTCGGGTGCTCTTACAGATAGCGCAATAAACCAAAGTGAATTATCTGCAGGAGAACCTGGCGCATGAATCTGTGCAACGGGAACGACCTCGGACCACCAGGGGCCGAAAAAACCACAGTCTCATGGGGCGGGACACTCAGGGTCAGGGGAAAATCCAATATATATCTGGTGATATCTCGGGTGCTATTACAGATAGCGCAATAAATCAAAGTGCATTGTCTGTAGGAGGACCTGGCGCATAAATGTAGCCAGCGGGAACGACCTCGGACCACCAGGGGCCGAGAAAACGTCGGTCTCATGGGGCCGGACACTCAGGGTCAGTGAAAAATCCAATATATATCTGGTGATAACTCGGCTGCTATTACAGATAGCGCAATAAATCAAAGTGAATTGTCTGTAGGAGGCCCTGGCGCATGAATCTGTGCAGCGGGAACGACGTCGGACCACCAGAGGCCGAGACAACCACCGTCTCATAGGGCCGGACACTCAGGGTCTGGGAAAAATCCAATATATATCCGGTGATATCTCGGGTGCTATTACAGATAGCGCAATAAATCAAAGTGAATTATCTGCAGGAGGCCCTGGCGCATGAATCTGTGCAGCGGGAACGACCTCGGACCACCAGGGGCCGGACACTCAGGGTCAGGGAAAAATCCAATATATATCTGGTGATATCTCGGGTGCTATTACAGATAGCGCAATAAGTCAAAGTGAATTATCTGCAGGAGGCCCTGGCGCATGAATCTGTGCACCGGGAACAACCTCGGACCACCAGGGGCAGAGAAAACCACAGTCTCATGGGGCCGGACACTCAGGGTCAGGGAAAAATCCAATATATATCTGGTGATATCTCGGGTGCTATTAGAGATAGCGCAATAAACCAAAGTGAATTATCTGCAGGAGGAGCTGGCGCATGAATCTGTGCAACGGGAACGACCTCGGACCACCAGGGGCCGAGAAAACGACAGTCTCATGGGGCCGGACACTCAGGGTCAGGGGAAAATCCAATATATATCTGGTGATATCTCGGGTGCTATTACAGATAGCGCAATAAATCAAAGTGCATTGTCTGTAGGAGGACCTGGCGCATAAATGTGGCCAGCCGGAACGACCTCGGACCACCAGGGGCCGAGAAAACCACCGTCTCATGGGGCCGGACACTCAGGGTCAGGGGAAAATCCAATATTTATCTGGTGATATCTCGGGTGCTATTACAGATAGCGCAATAAATCAAAGTGCATTGTCTGTAGGAGGCCATGGCTCACGAATCTGTGCATCGGGAACGACCTCGGACCACCAGGGGCCGAGACAACCACCGTCTCATGGGGCCGGACACTCAGGGTCAGGGAAAAATCCAATATGTATCTGGTGATATCTCGGCTGCTATTACAGATAGCGCAATAAATCAAAGTGCATTGTCTGTAGGAGGCCCTGGCGCATGAATCTGTGCAGCGGGAACGACCTCGGACCACCAGGGGCCGAGAAAACCACCGTCACATGGTGCCGGACATTCAGGAACAGTGAAAAATCCAATATATATCTGGTGATATCTCGGGTGCTATTACAGATAGCGCAATAAATCAAAGTGCATTGTCTGTAGGAGGCACAGGCGAATGAATCTGTGCAGCAGGAACGACCTCGCACCACCAGGCGCCGAGAAAATTACAGATATTCGGAATCCGTCACCCAAGGTCATGTAAAAATCCAGCATATATCTGGTGATATCTCGGGTGCTCTTACAGATAGCGCAATAAACCAAAGTGAATTATCTGCAGGAGAACCTGGCGCATGAATCTGTGCAACGGGAACGACCTCGGACCACCAGGGGCCGAAAAAACCACAGTCTCATGGGGCGGGACACTCAGGGTCAGGGGAAAATCCAATATATATCTGGTGATATCTCGGGTGCTATTAGAGATAGCGCAATAAACCAAAGTGAATTATCTGCAGGAGGAGCTGGCGCATGAATCTGTGCAACGGGAACGACCTCGGACCACCAGGGGCCGAGAAAACGACAGTCTCAAGGGGCCGGACACTCAGGGTCAGAGGAAAATCCAATATATATCTGGTGATATCTCGGGTCCTATTACAGATAGCGAAATAAATCAAAGTGCATTGTCAGTAGGAGACCCTGGCGCATGAATCTGTGCAGCGGGAACGACCTCGGACCACCAGGGACCGAGGAAACCACCGTCTCATGGTGCCGGACATTCAGGAACAGTGAAAAATCCAATATATATCTGGTGATATCTCGGGTGCTCTTACAGATAGCGCAATAAATCAAAGTGCATTGTCTGTAGGAGGCCCTGGCGCATGAATCTGTGCAGCGGGAACGACCTCGGACCACCAGGGGCCGAGAAAACCACAGTCTCATGGGGCCGGACACTCAGGGTCAGGGGAAAATCCAATATATATCTGGTGATATCTCGGGTCCTATTACAGATAGCGAAATAAATCAAAGTGCATTGTCTGTAGGAGACCCTGGCGCATGAATCTGTGCAGCGGGAACGACCTCGGAGCACCAGGGACCGAGGAAACCACAGTCTCATGGGGCCGGACACTCAGGGTCAGGGGAAAATCCAATATATATCTGGTGATATCTCGGGTGCTATTAGATATAGCGCAATAAACCAAAGTGAATTATATGCAGGAGGACCTGGCGCATGAATCTGTGCAACGGGAACGACCTCGGACCACTAGGGGGAGAGAAAACCACAGTCTCATGGGGCCGGACACTCAGGGTCAGGGAAAAATCCAATATATATCTGGTGATATCTTGGGTGCTATTAGAGAGTGCGCAATAAACCAAAGTGCATTGTCTGTCGTAGGCACAGGCGAATGAATCTGTGCAGCAGGAACGACCTCGCACCACCAGGCGCCGAGAAAATTACAGATATTCGGAATCCGTCACCCAAGGTCATGTAAAAATCCAGCATATATCTGGTGATATCTCGGGTGCTCTTACAGATAGCGCAATAAACCAAAGTGAATTATCTGCAGGAGAACCTGGCGCATGAATCTGTGCAACGGGAACGACCTCGGACCACCAGGGGCCGAGAAAACCAGCGTCCCGAGGGGCCGGACACTTAGGGTCAGTGAAAAATCCAATATATATCTGTTGATATCACGGGTGCTATTACAGATAGCGCAATAAATCAAAGTGCATTGTCTGTAGGAGGCCCTGGCGCATGAATCTGTGCAGCGGGAACGACCTCGGACCACCAGGGGCCGAGAAAACCACCGTCTCATGGTGCCGGACATTCAGGAACAGTGAAAAATCCAATATATATCTGGTGATATCTCGGGTGCTATTACAGATAGCGCAATAAATCAAAGTGAATTGTCTGTAGGAGGCCCTGGCGCATGAATCTGTGCAGCGGGAACGACCTCGGACCACCAGGGGCCGAGAAAACCACAGTCTCATGGGGCGGGACACTCAGGATCAGGGGAAAATCCAATATATATCTGGTGATATCTCGGGTGCTATTAGAGATAGCGCAATAAACCAAAGTTAATTATCTGCAGGAGGAGCTGGCGCATGAATCTGTGCAACGGGAACGACCTCGGACCACCAGGGGCCGAGAAAACGACAGTCTCATGGGGCCGGACACTCAGGGTCAGGGGGAAATCCAATATATATCTGGTGATATCTCGGGTGCTATTACAGATAGCGCAATAAATCAAAGTGCATTGTCTGTAGGAGGCCCTGGCGCATGAATCTGTGCAGCGGGAACGACCTCGGACCACCAGGGGCCGAGAAAACCACCGTCTCATGGGGCCGGACACTCAGGGTCAGGGGAAAATCCAATATTTATCTGGTGATATCTCGGGTGCTATTACAGATAGCGCAATAAATCAAAGTGCATTGTCTGTAGGAGGCCATGGCGCACGAATCTGTGCATCGGGAACGACCTCGGACCACCAGGGGCCGAGACAACCACCGTCTCATGGGGCCGGACACTCAGGGTCAGGGAAAAATCCAATATATATCTGGTGATATCTCGGCTGCTATTACAGATAGCGCAATAAATCAAAGTGCATTGTCTGTAGGAGGCCCTGGCGCATGAATCTGTGCAGCGGGAACGACCTCGGACCTCCAGGCGCCGAGACAACCACCATCTCATGGGGCCGGACACTCAGGGTCAGGGTAAAATCCAATATATATCTGGTGATATCTCGGGTGCTATTACAGATAGCGCAATAAATCAAAGTAAATTGTCTGTAGGAGGCCCTGGCGCATGAATGTGGCCAGCGGGAACGACCTCGGACCACCAGGGGCCGAGAAAACCACCGTCTCATGGGGCCGGACACTCAGGGTCAGGGGAAAATCCAATATTTATCTGGTGATATCTCGGGTGCTATTACAGATAGCGCAATAAATCAAAGTGCATTGTCTGTAGGAGGCCATGGCGCACGAATCTGTGCATCGGGAACGACCTCGGACCACCAGGGGCCGAGACAACCACCGTCTCATGGGGCCGGACACTCAGGGTCAGGGAAAAATCCAATATATATCTGGTGATATCTCGGCTGCTATTACAGATAGCGCAATAAATCAAAGTGCATTGTCTGTAGGAGGCCCTGGCGCATGAATCTGTGCAGCGGGAACGACCTCGGACCACCAGGGGCCGAGACTACCACCGTCTCATGGGGCCGGACACTCAGGGTCTGGGAAAAATCCAATATATATCTGGTGATATCTTGGGTGCTATTAGAGATAGCACAATAAACCAAAGTGGATTATCTGCAGGAGAACCTGGCGCATGAATCTGTGCAACGGGAACGACCTCGGACCACCAGGGACCGAAAAAACCACAGTCTCATGGGGCGGGACACTCAGGGTCAGGGGAAAATCCAATATATATCTGGTGATATCTCGGGTGCTATTACAGATAGCGCACTAAATCAAAGTATATTGTCTGTAGGAGGCCCTGGCGCATGAATCTGTGCAGCGGGAACGACCTCGGACCACCAGGGGTCGAGAAAACCACCGTCTCATGGGGCCGGACACTCAGGGTCAGGGGAAAATCCAATATATATCTGGTGATATCTCGGGTGCTATTACAGATAGCGCAATAAATCAAAGTGCATTGTCTGTAGGAGGACCTGGCGCATAAATGTGGCCAGCGGGAACGACCTCGGACCACCAGGGGCCGTGAAAACCACAGTCTCATGGGACCGGACACTCAGGGTCAGGGGAAAATCCAGTATATATCTGGTGATATCTCGGGTGCTATTACAGATAGCGCAATAAATCAAAGTGCATTGTCTGTAGGAGGCCCTGGCGCATGAATCTGTGCAGCGGGAATGACCTCGGACCACCAGGGGCCGAGAAAACCACAGTCTCATGGGGCCGGGCACTCAGGGTCAGGGGAAAATCCAATATATATCTGGTGATATCTCGGGTCCTATTACAGATAGCGCAATAAATCAAAGTGCATTGTCTGTAGGAGGCCGTGGCGCAAGAATCTGTGCAGCGGGAACGACCTCGGACCACCAGGGGTCGAGAAAACCACCGTCTCATGGGGCCGGACACTCAGGGTCAGGGGAAAATCCAATATATATCTGGTGATATCTCGGGTGCTATTACAGATAGCGCAATAAATCAAAGTGCATTGTCTGTAGGAGGACCTGGCGCATAAATGTGGCCAGCGGGAACGACCTCGGACCACCAGGGGCCGAGAAAACCACCGTCTCATGGGGCCGGACACTCAGGGTCAGGGGAAAATCCAATATATATCTGGTGATATCTCGGGTGCTATTACAGATAGCGCAATAAATCAAAGTGCATTGTCTGTAGGAGGCCCTGGCGCATGAATCTGTGCAGCGGGAACGACCTCGGACCACCAGGGGCCGAGAAAACGTCCGTCTCATGGGGCCGGACACTCAGGGTCAGCGAAAAATCCAATATATATCTGGTGATATCTCGGCTGCTATTACAGATAGCGCAATAATCCAAAGTGCATTGTCTGTAGGAGGCCCTGGCGCATGAATCTGTGCAGCGGGAACGACCTCGGACCACCAGGGGCCGAGACAACCACCGTCTCATGGGGCCGGACACTCATGGTCTGGGATAAATCCAATATATATCCGGTGATATCTCGGGTGCTATTACAGATAGCGCAATAAATCAAAGTGCATTCTCTGTAGGAGGCCCTGGCGCATGAATCTGTGCAGCGGGAACGACCTGGGACCACCAGGGGCCGAGAAGACCACCGTCTCATGGGGCCGGCCACTCAGGGTCAGGGGAAAATCCAATATATATCTGGTGATATCTCGGGTGCTATTAGAGATAGCGCAATAAGCCAAAGGGAATTATCTGCAGGAGGCCCTGCCGCATGCATCTGTGCAGCGGGAACGACCTAGGACCACCAGGGGCCGAGAAAACCACAGTCTCATGGGGTCGGACAGTCAGGGTCAGGGAGAAATCCTATATATATCTGGTGATATCTCGGGTGCTATTAGAGATAGCGCAATAAATCAAAGTAAATTATCTGCAGGGGGTCCTGGCGCATGAATCTGTGCAGCGGGAACGACCTCGGAACACCAGGGGCCGAGAAAACCACAGTCTCAAGGGGCCGGACACTCAGGGTCAGGGTAAAATCCAATATATATCTGGTGAAATCTCAGGTGCTATTACAGATAGCGCAATAAATCAAAGTGCATTGTCTGTAGGAGTCCCTGGCGCATGAATCTGTGCAGCGGGAACGACCTCGGACCACCAGGGGCCGAGAAAACGTCCGTCTCATGGGGCCGGACACTCAGGGTCAGCGAAAAATCCAATATATATCTGGTGATATCTCGGCTGCTATTACAGATAGCGCAATAAATCAAAGTGCATTGTCTGTAGGAGGCCCTGGCGCATGAATCTGTGCAGCGGGAACGACCTCGGACCACCAGGGGCCGAGACAACCACCGTCTCATGGGGCCGGACACTCAGGGTCTGGGAAAAATCCAATATATATCTGGTGATATCTTGGGTGCTATTAGAGATAGCACAATAAACCAAAGTGGATTATCTGCAGGAGAACCTGGCGCAAGAATCTGTGCAGCGGGAACGACCTCGGACCACCAGGGGTCGAGAAAACCACCGTCTCATGGGGCCGGACACTCAGGGTCAGGGGAAAATCCAATATATATCTGGTGATATCTCGGGTGCTATTACAGATAGCGCAATAAATCAAAGTGCATTGTCTGTAGGAGGCCCTGGCGCATGAATCTGTGCAGCGGGAACGACCTCGGACCACCAGGGGTCGAGAAAACCACCGTCTCATGGGGCCGGACACTCAGGGTCAGGGGAAAATCCAATATATATCTGGTGATATCTCGGGTGCTATTACAGATAGCGCAATAAATCAAAGTGCATTGTCTGTAGGAGGACCTGGCGCATGAATCTGTGCAGCGGGAATGACCTCGGACCACCAGGGGCCGAGAAAACCACAGTCTCATGGGGCCGGGCACTCAGGGTCAGGGGAAAATCCAATATATATCTGGTGATATCTCGGGTCCTATTACAGATAGCGCAATAAATCAAAGTGCATTGTCTGTAGGAGGCCGTGGCGCAAGAATCTGTGCAGCGGGAACGACCTCGGACCACCAGGGGTCGAGAAAACCACCGTCTCATGGGGCCGGACACTCAGGGTCAGGGGAAAATCCAATATATATCTGGTGATATCTCGGGTGCTATTACAGATAGCGCAATAAATCAAAGTGCATTGTCTGTAGGAGGACCTGGCGCATAAATGTGGCCAGCGGGAACGACCTCGGACCACCAGGGGCCGAGAAAACCACCGTCTCATGGGGCCGGACACTCAGGGTCAGGGGAAAATCCAATATATATCTGGTGATATCTCGGGTGCTATTACAGATAGCGCAATAAATCAAAGTGCATTGTCTGTAGGAGGCCCTGGCGCATGAATCTGTGCAGCGGGAACGACCTCGGACCACCAGGGGCCGAGAAAACGTCCGTCTCATGGGGCCGGACACTCAGGGTCAGCGAAAAATCCAATATATATCTGGTGATATCTCGGCTGCTATTACAGATAGCGCAATAATCCAAAGTGCATTGTCTGTAGGAGGCCCTGGCGCATGAATCTGTGCAGCGGGAACGACCTCGGACCACCAGGGGCCGAGACAACCACCGTCTCATGGGGCCGGACACTCATGGTCTGGGAAAAATCCAATATATATCCGGTGATATCTCGGGTGCTATTACAGATAGCGCAATAAATCAAAGTGCATTCTCTGTAGGAGGCCCTGGCGCATGAATCTGTGCAGCGGGAACGACCTGGGACCACCAGGGGCCGAGAAGACCACCGTCTCATGGGGCCGGCCACTCAGGGTCAGGGGAAAATCCAATATATATCTGGTGATATCTCGGGTGCTATTAGAGATAGCGCAATAAGCCAAAGGGAATTATCTGCAGGAGGCCCTGCCGCATGCATCTGTGCAGCGGGAACGACCTAGGACCACCAGGGGCCGAGAAAACCACAGTCTCATGGGGTCGGACAGTCAGGGTCAGGGAGACATCCTATATATATCTGGTGATATCTCGGGTGCTATTAGAGATAGCGCAATAAATCAAAGTAAATTATCTGCAGGGGGTCCTGGCGCATAAATCTGTGCAGCGGGAACGACCTCGGAACACCAGGGGCCGAGAAAACCACAGTCTCAAGGGGCCGGACACTCAGGGTCAGGGTAAAATCCAATATATATCTGGTGAAATCTCAGGTGCTATTACAGATAGCGCAATAAATCAAAGTGCATTGTCTGTAGGAGTCCCTGGCGCATGAATCTGTGCAGCGGGAACGACCTCGGACCACCAGGGGCCGAGAAAACGTCCGTCTCATGGGGCCGGACACTCAGGGTCAGCGAAAAATCCAATATATATCTGGCGATATCTCGGGTGCTATTAGAGATAGCGCAATAAGCCAAAGGGAATTATCTGCAGGAGGCCCTGGCGCATGCATCTGTGCAGCGGGAACGACCTAGGACCACGAGGGGCCGAGAAAACCACAGTCTCATGGGGCCGGACACTCAGGGTCAGGGGAAAATCCAATATAGATCTGGTGATATCTCGGGTGCTATTACAGATAGCGCAATAAATCAAAGTGCATTGTCTGTAGGAGGCCCTGGCGCATGAATCTGTGCAGCGGGAACGACCTCGGACCACCAGGGGCCGAGAAAACCACAGTCTCATGGGGCCGGACGCTCAGGGTCAGGGGAAAATCCAGTATATAACTGGTGATATCTCGGGTGCTATTACAGATAGCGCAATAAATCAAAGTGCATTGTCTGTAGGAGGCCCTGGCGCATGAATCTGTGCAGCGGGAACGACCTCGGACCACCTGGGGCCGAGAAAACGACCGTCTCATGGGGCCGGACACTCAGGGTCAGTGAAAAATCCAATATATATCTGGTGATATCTCGGGTGCTATTACAGATAGCGCAATAAATCAAAGTGCATTGTCTGTAGGAGGCCCTGGCGCATGAATCTGTGCAGCGGGAACGACCTCGGACCACCAGGGGCCGAGAAAACCACAGTCTCATGGGACCGGACACTCAGGGTCAGGGGAAAATCCAGTATATATCTGGTGATATCTCGGGTGCTATTAGAGATAGCGCAATAAACCAAAGTGAATTATCTGCAGGAGGCCCTGGCGCATGAATCTGTGCAGCGGCAACGACCTCGGACCACCAGGGGCCGAGAAAACCACCGTCTCACGGGGCCGGGCACTCAGGGTCAGGGGAAAATCCGATATATATCTGGTGATATCTCGGGTGCTATTAGAGATAGCGCAATAAACCAAACTGAATTATCTGCAGGGGGCCCTGGCGCATGAATCTGTGCAGCGGGAACGACCTCGGGCCACCAGGGGCCGAGAAAACCACCGTCTCATGGGGCCGGACACTCAGGGTCAGGGAAAAATCCAATATATATCTGGTGATATCTCGGGTTCTATTACAGATAGCCCGACAATTCAAAGTGCATTGCCTGCAGGAAGCCCTGGCGCACGAATCTGTCTAGCAGCAACGACGTCGGAACACCAGGGGCCAAAAAAATTACAGATTTTCGGTATCCGTCACCCAAGGTCATGTAAAAATCCAGCATATATCTGGTGATATCTCGGGTGCTATTAGAGATAGCGCGATAAATCAAAGTGCATTGTCTGCAGGAGGCCCTGGCGCATGCAGCTGTGCAGCAGCAACGACGTCGGAACACCAGGGGCCAAGAAAATTACAGATTTTCGGTATCCGTCACCCAAGGTCATGTAAAAATCCAGCATATATCTGGTGATATCTCGGGTTCTATTATAGATAGCGCGATAAATCAAAGTGCATTGTCTGCAGGAGGCCCTGGCGCATGCATATGTGCAGCGGGAACGACCTCGGACCACCAGGGGCCGAGAAAACCACCGTCTCATGGGGCCGGACACTCAGGGTCAGGGGAAAATCCAATATTTATCTGGCGATATCTCGGGTGCTATTACAGATAGCGCAATAAATCAAAGTGCATTGTCTGTAGGAGGCCATGGCGCACGAATCTGTGCATCGGGAACGACCTCGGACCACCAGGGGCCGAGACAACCACCGTCTCATGGGGCCGGACACTCAGGGTCAGGGAAAAATCCAATATATATCTGGTGATATCTCGGCTGCTATTACAGATAGCGCAATAAATCAAAGTGCATTGTCTGTAGGAGGCCCTGGCGCATGAATCTGTGCAGCGGGAACGACCTCGGACCACCAGGGGCCGAGACAACCACCGTCTCATGGGGCCGGACACTCAGGGTCTGGGAAAAATCCAATATATATCTGGTGATATCTTGGGTGCTATTAGAGATAGCACAATAAACCAAAGTGGATTATCTGCAGGAGAACCTGGCGCATGAATCTGTGCAACGGGAACGACCTCGGACCACCAGGGACCGAAAAAACCACAGTCTCATGGGGCGGGACACTCAGGGTCAGGGGAAAATCCAATATATATCTGGTGATATCTCGGGTGCTATTAGAGATAGCGCAATAAACCAAAGTGAATTATCTGCAGGACGACCTGGCGCATGAATCTGTGCAGCGGGAACGACCTCGGACCACCAGGGGCCGAGACAACCACCGTCTCATGGGGCCGGACACTCAGGGTCTGGGAAAAATTCAATATATATCCGGTGATATCTCGGGTGCTATTACAGATAGCGCACTAAATCAAAGTATATTGTCTGTAGGAGGCCCTGGCGCATGAATCTGTGCAGCGGGAACTACCTCGGACCACCAGCGGCCGAGAAAATCAGCGTCTCATGGGGCCGGACGTTCAGGGTCAGGGAGAAATCCTATATATATCTGGTGATATCTCGGGTGCTATTACAGATAGCGCAATAAATCAAAGTGCATTGTCTGTAGGAGGACCTGGCGCATAAATGTGGCCAGCGGGAACGACCTCGGACCACCAGGGGCCGAGAAAACCACCGTCTCATGGGGCCGGACACTCAGGGTCAGGGAAAAATCCAATATATATCCGGTGATATCTCGGGTGCTATTACAGATAGCGCAATAAATCAAAGTGCATTCTCTGTAGGAGGCCCTGGCGCATGAATCTGTGCAGCGGGAACGACCTGGGACCACCAGGGGCCGAGAAGACCACCGTCTCATGGGGCCGGCCACTCAGGGTCAGGGGAAAATCCAATATATATCTGGTGATATCTCGGGTGCTATTAGAGATAGCGCAATAAATCAAAGTAAATTATCTGCAGGGGTTCCTGGCGCATGAATCTGTGCAGCGGGAACGACCTCGGAACACCAGGGGCCGAGAAAACCACAGTCTCAAGGGGCCGGACACTCAGGGTCAGGGTAAAATCCAATATATATCTGGTGAAATCTCAGGTGCTATTACAGATAGCGCAATAAATCAAAGTGCATTGTCTGTAGGAGGCCCTGGCGCATGAATCTGTGCAGCGGGAACGACCTCGGACCACCAGGGGCCGAGAAAACCACAGTCTCATGGGACCGGACACTCAGGGTCAGGGGAAAATCCAGTATATATCTGGTGATATCTCGGGTGCTATTAGAGATAGCGCAATAAACCAAAGTGAATTATCTGCAGGAGGCCTTGGCGCATGAATCTGTGCAGCGGGAACGTCCTCGGACCTCCAGGGGCCGAGACAACCACCGTCTCATGGGGCCGGACACTCAGGGTCTGGGAAAAATCCAATATATATCCGGTGATATCTCGGGTGCTATTACAGATAGCGCAATAAATCAAAGTGCATTCTCTGTAGGAGGCCCTGGCGCATGAATCTGTGCAGCGGGAACGACCTGGGACCACCAGGGGCCGAGAAGACCACCGTCTCATGGGGCCGGCCACTCAGGGTCAGGGGAAAATCCAATATATATCTGGTGATATCTCGGGTGCTATTAGAGATAGCGCAATAAGCCAAAGGGAATTATCTGCAGGAGGCCCTGCAGCATGCATCTGTGCAGCGGGAACGACCTAGGACCACCAGGGGCCGAGAAAACCACAGTCTCATGGGGTCGGACAGTCAGGGTCAGGGAGAAATCCTATATATATCTGGTGATATCTCGGGTGCTATTAGAGATAGCGCAATAAATCAAAGTAAATTATCTGCAGGGGGTCCTGGCGCATGAATCTGTGCAGCGGGAACGACCTCGGAACACCAGGGGCCGAGAAAACCACAGTCTCAAGGGGCCGGACACTCAGGGTCAGGGTAAAATCCAATATATATCTGGTGAAATCTCAGGTGCTATTACAGATAGCGCAATAAATCAAAGTGCATTGTCTGTAGGAGTCCCTGGCGCATGAATCTGTGCAGCGGGAACGACCTCGGACCACCAGGGGCCGAGAAAACGTCCGTCTCATGGGGCCGGACACTCAGGGTCAGCGAAAAATCCAATATATATCTGGTGATATCTCGGCTGCTATTACAGATAGCGCAATAAATCAAAGTGCATTGTCTGTAGGAGGCCCTGGCGCATGAATCTGTGCAGCGGGAACGACCTCGGACCACCAGGGGCCGAGACAACCACCGTCTCATGGGGCCGGACACTCAGGGTCTGGGAAAAATCCAATATATATCTGGTGATATCTTGGGTGCTATTAGAGATAGCACAATAAACCAAAGTGGATTATCTGCAGGAGAACCTGGCGCAAGAATCTATGCAGCGGGAACGACCTCGGACCACCAGGGGTCGAGAAAACCACCGTCTCATGGGGCCGGACACTCAGGGTCAGGGGAAAATCCAATATATATCTGGTGATATCTCGGGTGCTATTACAGATAGCGCAATAAATCAAAGTGCATTGTCTGTAGGAGGCCCTGGCGCATGAATCTGTGCAGCGGGAACGACCTCGGACCACCAGGGGTCGAGAAAACCACCGTCTCATGGGGCCGGACACTCAGGGTCAGGGGAAAATCCAATATATATCTGGTGATATCTCGGGTGCTATTACAGATAGCGCAATAAATCAAAGTGCATTGTCTGTAGGAGGACCTGGCGCATGAATCTGTGCAGCGGGAATGACCTCGGACCACCAGGGGCCGAGAAAACCACAGTCTCATGGGGCCGGGCACTCAGGGTCAGGGGAAAATCCAATATATATCTGGTGATATCTCGGGTCCTATTACAGATAGCGCAATAAATCAAAGTGCATTGTCTGTAGGAGGCCGTGGCGCAAGAATCTGTGCAGCGGGAACGACCTCGGACCACCAGGGGTCGAGAAAACCACCGTCTCATGGGGCCGGACACTCAGGGTCAGGGGAAAATCCAATATATATCTGGTGATATCTCGGGTGCTATTACAGATAGCGCAATAAATCAAAGTGCATTGTCTGTAGGAGGACCTGGCGCATAAATGTGGCCAGCGGGAACGACCTCGGACCACCAGGGGCCGAGAAAACCACCGTCTCATGGGGCCGGACACTCAGGGTCAGGGGAAAATCCAATATATATCTGGTGATATCTCGGGTGCTATTACAGATAGCGCAATAAATCAAAGTGCATTGTCTGTAGGAGGCCCTGGCGCATGAATCTGTGCAGCGGGAACGACCTCGGACCACCAGGGGCCGAGAAAACGTCCGTCTCATGGGGCCGGACACTCAGGGTCAGCGAAAAATCCAATATATATCTGGTGATATCTCGGCTGCTATTACAGATAGCGCAATAATCCAAAGTGCATTGTCTGTAGGAGGCCCTGGCGCATGAATCTGTGCAGCGGGAACGACCTCGGACCACCAGGGGCCGAGACAACCACCGTCTCATGGGGCCGGACACTCATGGTCTGGGAAAAATCCAATATATATCCGGTGATATCTCGGGTGCTATTACAGATAGCGCAATAAATCAAAGTGCATTCTCTGTAGGAGGCCCTGGCGCATGAATCTGTGCAGCGGGAACGACCTGGGACCACCAGGGGCCGAGAAGACCACCGTCTCATGGGGCCGGCCACTCAGGGTCAGGGGAAAATCCAATATATATCTGGTGATATCTCGGGTGCTATTAGAGATAGCGCAATAAGCCAAAGGGAATTATCTGCAGGAGGCTCTGCCGCATGCATCTGTGCAGCGGGAACGACCTAGGACCACCAGGGGCCGAGAAAACCACAGTCTCATGGGGTCGGACAGTCAGGGTCAGGGAGAAATCCTATATATATCTGGTGATATCTCGGGTGCTATTAGAGATAGCGCAATAAATCAAAGTAAATTATCTGCAGGGGGTCCTGGCGCATAAATCTGTGCAGCGGGAACGACCTCGGAACACCAGGGGCCGAGAAAACCACAGTCTCAAGGGGCCGGACACTCAGGGTCAGGGTAAAATCCAATATATATCTGGTGAAATCTCAGGTGCTATTACAGATAGCGCAATAAATCAAAGTGCATTGTCTGTAGGAGTCCCTGGCGCATGAATCTGTGCAGCGGGAACGACCTCGGACCACCAGGGGCCGAGAAAACGTCCGTCTCATGGGGCCGGACACTCAGGGTCAGCGAAAAATCCAATATATATCTGGCGATATCTCGGGTGCTATTAGAGATAGCGCAATAAGCCAAAGGGAATTATCTGCAGGAGGCCCTGGCGCATGCATCTGTGCAGCGGGAACGACCTAGGACCACGAGGGGCCGAGAAAACCACAGTCTCATGGGGCCGGACACTCAGGGTCAGGGGAAAATCCAATATAGATCTGGTGATATCTCGGGTGCTATTACAGATAGCGCAATAAATCAAAGTGCATTGTCTGTAGGAGGCCCTGGCGCATGAATCTGTGCAGCGGGAACGACCTCGGACCACCAGGGGCCGAGAAAACCACAGTCTCATGGGGCCGGACGCTCAGGGTCAGGGGAAAATCCAGTATATAACTGGTGATATCTCGGGTGCTATTACAGATAGCGCAATAAATCAAAGTGCATTGTCTGTAGGAGGCCCTGGCGCATGAATCTGTGCAGCGGGAACGACCTCGGACCACCTGGGGCCGAGAAAACGACCGTCTCATGGGGCCGGACACTCAGGGTCAGTGAAAAATCCAATATATATCTGGTGATATCTCGGGTGCTATTACAGATAGCGCAATAAATCAAAGTGCATTGTCTGTAGGAGGCCCTGGCGCATGAATCTGTGCAGCGGGAACGACCTCGGACCACCAGGGGCCGAGAAAACCACAGTCTCATGGGACCGGACACTCAGGGTCAGGGGAAAATCCAGTATATATCTGGTGATATCTCGGGTGCTATTAGAGATAGCGCAATAAACCAAAGTGAATTATCTGCAGGAGGCCCTGGCGCATGAATCTGTGCAGCGGCAACGACCTCGGACCACCAGGGGCCGAGAAAACCACCGTCTCACGGGGCCGGGCACTCAGGGTCAGGGGAAAATCCGATATATATCTGGTGATATCTCGGGTGCTATTAGAGATAGCGCAATAAACCAAACTGAATTATCTGCAGGGGGCCCTGGCGCATGAATCTGTGCAGCGGGAACGACCTCGGGCCACCAGGGGCCGAGAAAACCACCGTCTCATGGGGCCGGACACTCAGGGTCAGGGAAAAATCCAATATATATCTGGTGATATCTCGGGTTCTATTACAGATAGCCCGACAATTCAAAGTGCATTGCCTGCAGGAAGCCCTGGCGCACGAATCTGTCTAGCAGCAACGACGTCGAAACACCAGGGGCCAAAAAAATTACAGATTTTCGGTATCCGTCACCCAAGGTCATGTAAAAATCCAGCATATATCTGGTGATATCTCGGGTGCTATTAGAGATAGCGCGATAAATCAAAGTGCATTGTCTGCAGGAGGCCCTGGCGCATGCAGCTGTGCAGCAGCAACGACGTCGGAACACCAGGGGCCAAGAAAATTACAGATTTTCGGTATCCGTCACCCAAGGTCATGTAAAAATCCAGCATATATCTGGTGATATCTCGGGTTCTATTATAGATAGCGCGATAAATCAAAGTGCATTGTCTGCAGGAGGCCCTGGCGCATGCATATGTGCAGCGGGAACGACCTCGGACCACCAGGGGCCGAGAAAACCACCGTCTCATGGTGCCGGACACTCAGGGTCAGGGGAAAATCCAATATTTATCTGGCGATATCTCGGGTGCTATTACAGATAGCGCAATAAATCAAAGTGCATTGTCTGTAGGAGGCCATGGCGCACGAATCTGTGCATCGGGAACGACCTCGGACCACCAGGGGCCGAGACAACCACCGTCTCATGGGGCCGGACACTCAGGGTCAGGGAAAAATCCAATATATATCTGGTGATATCTCGGCTGCTATTACAGATAGCGCAATAAATCAAAGTGCATTGTCTGTAGGAGGCCCTGGCGCATGAATCTGTGCAGCGGGAACGACCTCGGACCACCAGGGGCCGAGACAACCACCGTCTCATGGGGCCGGACACTCAGGGTC
Source organism: Nomia melanderi (assembly GCF_051020985.1). NCBI lineage: Eukaryota > Metazoa > Arthropoda > Insecta > Hymenoptera > Halictidae > Nomia > Nomia melanderi. Next base: position 1,850,525 of record NW_027475130.1, read on the forward strand.
TGGGAAAAATCCAATATATATCTGGTGATATCTTGGGTGCTATTAGAGATAGCACAATAAACCAAAGTGGATTATATGCAGGAGAACCTGGCGCATGAATCTGTGCAACGGGAACGACCTCGGACCACCAGGGACCGAAAAAACCACAGTCTCATGGGGCGGGACACTCAGGGTCAGGGGAAAATCCAATATATATCTGGTGATATCTCGGGTGCTATTAGAGATAGCGCAATAAACCAAAGTGAATTATCTGCAGGACGACCTGGCGCATGAATCTGTGCAGCGGGAACGACCTCGGACCACCAGGGGCCGAGACAACCACCGTCTCATGGGGCCGGACACTCAGGGTCTGGGAAAAATTCAATATATATCCGGTGATATCTCGGGTGCTATTACAGATAGCGCACTAAATCAAAGTATATTGTCTGTAGGAGGCCCTGGCGCATGAATCTGTGCAGCGGGAACTACCTCGGACCACCAGCGGCCGAGAAAATCAGCGTCTCATGGGGCCGGACGTTCAGGGTCAGGGAGAAATCCTATATATATCTGGTGATATCTCGGGTGCTATTACAGATAGCGCAATAAATCAAAGTGCATTGTCTGTAGGAGGACCTGGCGCATAAATGTGGCCAGCGGGAACGACCTCGGACCACCAGGGGCCGAGAAAACCACCGTCTCATGGGGCCGGACACTCAGGGTCAGGGAAAAATCCAATATATATCCGGTGATATCTCGGGTGCTATTACAGATAGCGCAATAAATCAAAGTGCATTCTCTGTAGGAGGCCCTGGCGCATGAATCTGTGCAGCGGGAACGACCTGGGACCACCAGGGGCCGAGAAGACCACCGTCTCATGGGGCCGGCCACTCAGGGTCAGGGGAAAATCCAATATATATCTGGTGATATCTCGGGTGCTATTAGAGATAGCGCAATAAATCAAAGTAAATTATCTGCAGGGGTTCCTGGCGCATGAATCTGTGCAGCGGGAACGACCTCGGAACACCAGGGGCCGAGAAAACCACAGTCTCAAGGGGCCGGACACTCAGGGTCAGGGTAAAATCCAATATATATCTGGTGAAATCTCAGGTGCTATTACAGATAGCGCAATAAATCAAAGTGCATTGTCTGTAGGAGGCCCTGGCGCATGAATCTGTGCAGCGGGAACGACCTCGGACCACCAGGGGCCGAGAAAACCACAGTCTCATGGGACCGGACACTCAGGGTCAGGGGAAAATCCAGTATATATCTGGTGATATCTCGGGTGCTATTAGAGATAGCGCAATAAACCAAAGTGAATTATCTGCAGGAGGCCTTGGCGCATGAATCTGTGCAGCGGGAACGTCCTCGGACCTCCAGGGGCCGAGACAACCACCGTCTCATGGGGCCGGACACTCAGGGTCTGGGAAAAATCCAATATATATCCGGTGATATCTCGGGTGCTATTACAGATAGCGCAATAAATCAAAGTGCAATTGTCCGTAGGAAGCCCTGGCGCACGAATCTGTCTAGCAGCAACGACGTCGGAACACCAGGGGCCAAAAAAATTACAGATTTTCGGTATCCGTCACCCAAGGTCATGTAAAAATCCAGCATATATCTGGTGATATCTCGGGTGCTATTAGAGATAGCGCGATAAATCAAAGTGCATTGTCTGCAGGAGGCCCTGGCGCATGCAGCTGTGCAGCAGCAACGACGTCGGAACACCAGGGGCCAAGAAAATTACAGATTTTCGGTATCCGTCACCCAAGGTCATGTAAAAATCCAGCATATATCTGGTGATATCTCGGGTTCTATTATAGATAGCGCGATAAATCAAAGTGCATTGTCTGCAGGAGGCCCTGGCGCATGCATATGTGCAGCGGGAACGACCTCGGACCAGCAGGGGCCGAGAAAATTACAGACTTTCGGTATCCGTCACCCAAAGTCATGTAAAAATCCAGCATATATATGGAGCTTTCTCGGGTGCTATTAGAGATAGCGCAATAAACCAAAGTGAATTATCTGCAGGAGGCCCTGCCGCATGCATCTGTGCAGCGGGAACGACCCCCGACCACCAGGGGCCGAGACAACCACCGTCTCATGGGGCCGGCCAGTCAGGGTCAGGGGAAAATCCAATATTTATCTGGAGATATCTCGGGTGCTATTAGAGATAGCGCAATAAACCAAAGTGAATTATCTGCAGGAGGCACTGGCGCATGAATCTGTGCAGCGGGAACGACCTCGCACCACCAGGGGCCGAGAAAACCACGGTCTCATGGGGCCGGACACTCAGGGTCAGGGGAAAATCCAATATATATCTGGTGATATCTCGGGTGCTATTACAGATAGCGCAATAAATCAAAGTGCATTATCTATAGGAGGCCCTGGCGCATGAATCTGTGCAGCGGGAACGACCTCGGAAGTCCAGGGGCCGAGAAAACCACAGTCTCATGGGGCCGGACACTCAGGGTCAGGGGAAAATCCAATATATATCTGGTGATATCTCGGGTGCTATTACAGATAGCACAATAAATCAAAGCGCACTGTCTGTAGGAGGCCCTGGCGCATGAATCTGTGCAGCGGGAACGACCTCGGACCACCAGCGGCCGAGAAAACCACAGTCTCATGGGGCCGGACACTCAGGGTCAGGGGAAAATCCAATATATATCTGGTGATATCTCGGGTGCTATTACAGATAGCGCAATAAATCAAAGTGCATTGTCTGTAGGAGGCCCAGGCGCATGAATCTGTGCAGCGGGAACGACGTCGGACCACCAGGGGCCGTGAAAACCACAGTCTCATTGGGCCGGACACTCAGGGTCAGGGGAAAATCCAGTATATATCTGGTGATATCTCGGGTGGTATTAGAGATAGCGCAATAAACCAAAGTGAATTATCTGCAGGAGGCCCTGGCGCATGAATCTGTGCAGCGGGAACGTCCTCGGACCTCCAGGGGCCGAGACAACCACCGTCTCATGGGGCCGGGCCCTCAGGGTCAGGGTAAAATCCAATATATATCTGGTGATATCTCGGGTGCTATTACAGATAGCGCAATAAATCAAAGTGCATTGTCTGTAGGAGGCCCTGGCGCATGAATCTGTGCAGCGGGAACGACCTCGGACCACCAGGGGCCGAAAAAACCACAGTCTCATGGGGCCGGACACTCAGGGTCAGGGTAAAATCCAATATATATCTGGTGATATCACGGGTGCTATTACAGATAGCGCAATAAATCAAAGTGCATTGTCTGTAGGAGGCCCTGGCGCATGAATCTGTGCAGCGGGAACGACCTCGGACCACCAGGGGCCGAGAAAACCACAGTCTCATGGGACCGGACACTCAGGGTCAGGGGAAAATCCAGTATATATCTGGTGATATCTCGGGTGCTATTAGAGATAGCGCAATAAACCAAAGTGAATTATCTGCAGGAGGCCTTGGCGCATGAATCTGTGCAGCGGGAACGTCCTCGGACCTCCAGGGGCCGAGACAACCACCGTCTCATGGGGCCGGACACTCAGGGTCTGGGAAAAATCCAATATATATCCGGTGATATCTCGGGTGCTATTACAGATAGCGCAATAAATCAAAGTGCAATTGTCCGTAGGAAGCCCTGGCGCACGAATCTGTCTAGCAGCAACGACGTCGGAACACCAGGGGCCAAAAAAATTACAGATTTTCGGTATCCGTCACCCAAGGTCATGTAAAAATCCAGCATATATCTGGTGATATCTCGGGTGCTATTAGAGATAGCGCGATAAATCAAAGTGCATTGTCTGCAGGAGGCCCTGGCGCATGCAGCTGTGCAGCAGCAACGACGTCGGAACACCAGGGGCCAAGAAAATTACAGATTTTCGGTATCCGTCACCCAAGGTCATGTAAAAATCCAGCATATATCTGGTGATATCTCGGGTTCTATTATAGATAGCGCGATAAATCAAAGTGCATTGTCTGCAGGAGGCCCTGGCGCATGCATATGTGCAGCGGGAACGACCTCGGACCACCAGGGGCCGAGAAAATTACAGACTTTCGGTATCCGTCACCCAAAGTCATGTAAAAATCCAGCATATATATGGAGCTTTCTCGGGTGCTATTAGAGATAGCGCAATAAACCAAAGTGAATTATCTGCAGGAGGCCCTGCCGCATGCATCTGTGCAGCGGGAACGACCCCCGACCACCAGGGGCCGAGACAACCACCGTCTCATGGGGCCGGCCAGTCAGGGTCAGGGGAAAATCCAATATTTATCTGGAGATATCTCGGGTGCTATTAGAGATAGCGCAATAAACCAAAGTGAATTATCTGCAGGAGGCACTGGCGCATGAATCTGTGCAGCGGGAACGACCTCGCACCACCAGGGGCCGAGAAAACCACGGTCTCATGGGGCCGGACACTCAGGGTCAGGGGAAAATCCAATATATATCTGGTGATATCTCGGGTGCTATTACAGATAGCGCAATAAATCAAAGTGCATTATCTATAGGAGGCCCTGGCGCATGAATCTGTGCAGCGGGAACGACCTCGGAAGTCCAGGGGCCGAGAAAACCACAGTCTCATGGGGCCGGACACTCAGGGTCAGGGGAAAATCCAATATATATCTGGTGATATCTCGGGTGCTATTACAGATAGCACAATAAATCAAAGCGCACTGTCTGTAGGAGGCCCTGGCGCATGAATCTGTGCAGCGGGAACGACCTCGGACCACCAGCGGCCGAGAAAACCACAGTCTCATGGGGCCGGACACTCAGGGTCAGGGGAAAATCCAATATATATCTGGTGATATCTCGGGTGCTATTGCAGATAGCGCAATAAATCAAAGTGCATTGTCTGTAGGAGGCCCAGGCGCATGAATCTGTGCAGCGGGAACGACGTCGGACCACCAGGGGCCGTGAAAACCACAGTCTCATTGGGCCGGACACTCAGGGTCAGGGGAAAATCCAGTATATATCTGGTGATATCTCGGGTGGTATTAGAGATAGCGCAATAAACCAAAGTGAATTATCTGCAGGAGGCCCTGGCGCATGAATCTGTGCAGCGGGAACGTCCTCGGACCTCCAGGGGCCGAGACAACCACCGTCTCATGGGGCCGGGCACTCAGGGTCAGGGTAAAATCCAATATATATCTGGTGATATCTCGGGTGCTATTACAGATAGCGCAATAAATCAAAGTGCATTGTCTGTAGGAGGCCCTGGCGCATGAATCTGTGCAGCGGGAACGACCTCGGACCACCAGGGGCCGAGACAACCACCGTCTCATGGGGCCGGACACTCAGGGTCTGGGAAAAATTCAATATATATCCGGTGATATCTCGGGTGCTATTACAGATAGCGCACTAAATCAAAGTATATTGTCTGTAGGAGGCCCTGGCGCATGAATCTGTGCAGCGGGAACGACCTCGGACCACCAGCGGCCGAGAAAACCACAGTCTCATGGGGCCGGACACTCAGGGTCAGGGGAAAATCCAATATATATCTGGTGATATCTCGGGTGCTATTACAGATAGCGCAATAAATCAAAGTGCATTGTCTGTAGGAGGCCCAGGCGCATGAATCTGTGCAGCGGGAACGACGTCGGACCACCAGGGGCCGTGAAAACCACAGTCTCATTGGGCCGGACACTCAGGGTCAGGGGAAAATCCAGTATATATCTGGTGATATCTCGGGTGGTATTAGAGATAGCGCAATAAACCAAAGTGAATTATCTGCAGGAGGCCCTGGCGCATGAATCTGTGCAGCGGGAACGTCCTCGGACCTCCAGGGGCCGAGACAACCACCGTCTCATGGGGCCGGGCCCTCAGGGTCAGGGTAAAATCCAATATATATCTGGTGATATCTCGGGTGCTATTACAGATAGCGCAATAAATCAAAGTGCATTGTCTGTAGGAGGCCCTGGCGCATGAATCTGTGCAGCGGGAACGACCTCGGACCACCAGGGGCCGAAAAAACCACAGTCTCATGGGGCCGGACACTCAGGGTCAGGGTAAAATCCAATATATATCTGGTGATATCACGGGTGCTATTACAGATAGCGCAATAAATCAAAGTGCATTGTCTGTAGGAGGCCCTGGCGCATGAATCTGTGCAGCGGGAACGACCTCGGACCACCAGGGGCCGAGAAAACCACAGTCTCATGGGACCGGACACTCAGGGTCAGGGGAAAATCCAGTATATATCTGGTGATATCTCGGGTGCTATTAGAGATAGCGCAATAAACCAAAGTGAATTATCTGCAGGAGGCCTTGGCGCATGAATCTGTGCAGCGGGAACGTCCTCGGACCTCCAGGGGCCGAGACAACCACCGTCTCATGGGGCCGGACACTCAGGGTCTGGGAAAAATCCAATATATATCCGGTGATATCTCGGGTGCTATTACAGATAGCGCAATAAATCAAAGTGCAATTGTCCGTAGGAAGCCCTGGCGCACGAATCTGTCTAGCAGCAACGACGTCGGAACACCAGGGGCCAAAAAAATTACAGATTTTCGGTATCCGTCACCCAAGGTCATGTAAAAATCCAGCATATATCTGGTGATATCTCGGGTGCTATTAGAGATAGCGCGATAAATCAAAGTGCATTGTCTGCAGGAGGCCCTGGCGCATGCAGCTGTGCAGCAGCAACGACGTCGGAACACCAGGGGCCAAGAAAATTACAGATTTTCGGTATCCGTCACCCAAGGTCATGTAAAAATCCAGCATATATCTGGTGATATCTCGGGTTCTATTATAGATAGCGCGATAAATCAAAGTGCATTGTCTGCAGGAGGCCCTGGCGCATGCATATGTGCAGCGGGAACGACCTCGGACCACCAGGGGCCGAGAAAATTACAGACTTTCGGTATCCGTCACCCAAAGTCATGTAAAAATCCAGCATATATATGGAGCTTTCTCGGGTGCTATTAGAGATAGCGCAATAAACCAAAGTGAATTATCTGCAGGAGGCCCTGCCGCATGCATCTGTGCAGCGGGAACGACCCCCGACCACCAGGGGCCGAGACAACCACCGTCTCATGGGGCCGGCCAGTCAGGGTCAGGGGAAAATCCAATATTTATCTGGAGATATCTCGGGTGCTATTAGAGATAGCGCAATAAACCAAAGTGAATTATCTGCAGGAGGCACTGGCGCATGAATCTGTGCAGCGGGAACGACCTCGCACCACCAGGGGCCGAGAAAACCACGGTCTCATGGGGCCGGACACTCAGGGTCAGGGGAAAATCCAATATATATCTGGTGATATCTCGGGTGCTATTACAGATAGCGCAATAAATCAAAGTGCATTATCTATAGGAGGCCCTGGCGCATGAATCTGTGCAGCGGGAACGACCTCGGAAGTCCAGGGGCCGAGAAAACCACAGTCTCATGGGGCCGGACACTCAGGGTCAGGGGAAAATCCAATATATATCTGGTGATATCTCGGGTGCTATTACAGATAGCACAATAAATCAAAGCGCACTGTCTGTAGGAGGCCCTGGCGCATGAATCTGTGCAGCGGGAACGACCTCGGACCACCAGCGGCCGAGAAAACCACAGTCTCATGGGGCCGGACACTCAGGGTCAGGGGAAAATCCAATATATATCTGGTGATATCTCGGGTGCTATTGCAGATAGCGCAATAAATCAAAGTGCATTGTCTGTAGGAGGCCCAGGCGCATGAATCTGTGCAGCGGGAACGACGTCGGACCACCAGGGGCCGTGAAAACCACAGTCTCATTGGGCCGGACACTCAGGGTCAGGGGAAAATCCAGTATATATCTGGTGATATCTCGGGTGGTATTAGAGATAGCGCAATAAACCAAAGTGAATTATCTGCAGGAGGCCCTGGCGCATGAATCTGTGCAGCGGGAACGTCCTCGGACCTCCAGGGGCCGAGACAACCACCGTCTCATGGGGCCGGGCACTCAGGGTCAGGGTAAAATCCAATATATATCTGGTGATATCTCGGGTGCTATTACAGATAGCGCAATAAATCAAAGTGCATTGTCTGTAGGAGGCCCTGGCGCATGAATCTGTGCAGCGGGAACGACCTCGGACCACCAGGGGCCGAAAAAACCACAGTCTCATGGGGCCGGACACTCAGGGTCAGGGTAAAATCCAATATATATCTGGTGATATCACGGGTGCTATTACAGATAGCGCAATAAATCAAAGTGCATTGTCTGTAGCAGGCCCTGGCGCATAAATCTGTGCAGCGGGAACGACCTCGGGCCACCAGGGGCCGAGAAAACGACCGTCTCATGGGGTCGGACACTCAGGGTCAGTGAAAAATCCAATATATATCTGGTGATATCTCGGCTGCTATTACAGATAGCGCAATAAATCAAAGTGCATTATCTGTAGGAGGCCCTGGCGCATGAATCTGTGCAGCGGGAACGACCTCGGAAGTCCAGGGGCCGAGAAAACCACAGTCTCATGGGGCCGGACACTCAGGGTCAGGGAAAAATCCAATATATATCTGGTGATATCTCGGGTGCTATTACAGATAGCGCAATAAATCAAAGCGCACTGTCTGTAGGAGGCCCTGGCGCATGAATCTGTGCAGCGGGAACGACCTCGGACCACCAGGGGCCGAGAAAACCACAGTCTCATGGGGCCGGACACTCAGGGTCAGGGGAAAATCCAATATATATCTGGTAATATCTCGGGTGCTATTACAGATAGCGCAATAAATCAAAGTGCATTGTCTGTAGGAGGCCCTGGCGCATGAATCTGTGCAGCGGGAACGACCTCGGACCACCAGCGGCCGAGAAAACGACCGTCTCATGGGGCCGGACACTAAGGGTCAGTGAAAAATCCAATATATATCTGGTGATATCTCGGCTGCTATTACAGATAGCGCAATAAATCAAAGTGCATTGTCTGTAGGAGGCCCTGGCGCTTCAATCTGTGCAGCGGGAACGACATCGGACAACCAGGGGCGAGACAACCACCTTCTCATGGGGCCGGACACTCAGGGTCAGGGAAAAATCCAATATATATCTGGTGATATCTCGGCTGCTATTACAGATAGCGCAATAAATCAAAGTGCATTGTCTGTAGGAGGCCCTGGCGCATCAATCTGTGCAGCGGGAACGACATCGGACAACCAGGGGCGAGACAACCACCTTCTCATGGGGCCGGACACTCAGGGTCAGGGAAAAATCCAATATATATCTGGTGATATCTCGGGTGCTATTACAGATAGCGCAATAAATCAAAGTGCATTGTCTGTAGGAGACCATGGCGCATGAATCTGTGCAGCGGCAACGACCTCGGACGACCAGGGGCCGAGAAAACCACAGTCTCATGGGGCCGGACACTCAGGGTCAGGGGAAAATCCAATATATATCTGGTAATATCTCGGGTGCTATTAGAGATAGCGCAATAGACCAAACTGAATTATCTCCAGGAGGCCCTGGCGCATGAATCTGTGCAGCGGGAATGACCTCGGGCCACCAGGGGCCGAGAAAACCGCCGTCTCATGGGGCCGGACACTCAGGGTCAGGGGAAAATCCAATATATATCTGGTGATATCTCGGGTGCTATTACAGATAGCGCAATAAATCAAAGTGCATTGTCTGTAGGAGGACCTGGCGCATGAATCTGTGCAGCGGGAATGACCTCGGACCACCAGGGGCCGAGAAAACCACAGTCTCATGGGGCCGGGCACTCAGGGTCAGGGGAAAATCCAATATATATCTGGTGATATCTCGGGTCCTATTACAGATAGCGCAATAAATCAAAGTGCATTGTCTGTAGGAGGCCGTGGCGCAAGAATCTGTGCAGCGGGAACGACCTCGGACCACCAGGGGTCGAGAAAACCACCGTCTCATGGGGCCGGACACTCAGGGTCAGGGGAAAATCCAATATATATCTGGTGATATCTCGGGTGCTATTACAGATAGCGCAATAAATCAAAGTGCATTGTCTGTAGGAGGACCTGGCGCATAAATGTGGCCAGCGGGAACGACCTCGGACCACCAGGGGCCGAGAAAACCACCGTCTCATGGGGCCGGACACTCAGGGTCAGGGGAAAATCCAATATATATCTGGTGATATCTCGGGTGCTATTACAGATAGCGCAATAAATCAAAGTGCATTGTCTGTAGGAGGCCCTGGCGCATGAATCTGTGCAGCGGGAACGACCTCGGACCACCAGGGGCCGAGAAAACGTCCGTCTCATGGGGCCGGACACTCAGGGTCAGCGAAAAATCCAATATATATCTGGTGATATCTCGGCTGCTATTACAGATAGCGCAATAATCCAAAGTGCATTGTCTGTAGGAGGCCCTGGCGCATGAATCTGTGCAGCGGGAACGACCTCGGACCACCAGGGGCCGAGACAACCACCGTCTCATGGGGCCGGACACTCATGGTCTGGGAAAAATCCAATATATATCCGGTGATATCTCGGGTGCTATTACAGATAGCGCAATAAATCAAAGTGCATTCTCTGTAGGAGGCCCTGGCGCATGAATCTGTGCAGCGGGAACGACCTGGGACCACCAGGGGCCGAGAAGACCACCGTCTCATGGGGCCGGCCACTCAGGGTCAGGGGAAAATCCAATATATATCTGGTGATATCTCGGGTGCTATTAGAGATAGCGCAATAAGCCAAAGGGAATTATCTGCAGGAGGCCCTGCCGCATGCATCTGTGCAGCGGGAACGACCTAGGACCACCAGGGGCCGAGAAAACCACAGTCTCATGGGGTCGGACAGTCAGGGTCAGGGAGAAATCCTATATATATCTGGTGATATCTCGGGTGCTATTAGAGATAGCGCAATAAATCAAAGTAAATTATCTGCAGGGGGTCCTGGCGCATAAATCTGTGCAGCGGGAACGACCTCGGAACACCAGGGGCCGAGAAAACCACAGTCTCAAGGGGCCGGACACTCAGGGTCAGGGTAAAATCCAATATATATCTGGTGAAATCTCAGGTGCTATTACAGATAGCGCAATAAATCAAAGTGCATTGTCTGTAGGAGTCCCTGGCGCATGAATCTGTGCAGCGGGAACGACCTCGGACCACCAGGGGCCGAGAAAACGTCCGTCTCATGGGGCCGGACACTCAGGGTCAGCGAAAAATCCAATATATATCTGGCGATATCTCGGGTGCTATTAGAGATAGCGCAATAAGCCAAAGGGAATTATCTGCAGGAGGCCCTGGCGCATGCATCTGTGCAGCGGGAACGACCTAGGACCACGAGGGGCCGAGAAAACCACAGTCTCATGGGGCCGGACACTCAGGGTCAGGGGAAAATCCAATATAGATCTGGTGATATCTCGGGTGCTATTACAGATAGCGCAATAAATCAAAGTGCATTGTCTGTAGGAGGCCCTGGCGCATGAATCTGTGCAGCGGGAACGACCTCGGACCACCAGGGGCCGAGAAAACCACAGTCTCATGGGGCCGGACGCTCAGGGTCAGGGGAAAATCCAGTATATAACTGGTGATATCTCGGGTGCTATTACAGATAGCGCAATAAATCAAAGTGCATTGTCTGTAGGAGGCCCTGGCGCATGAATCTGTGCAGCGGGAACGACCTCGGACCACCTGGGGCCGAGAAAACGACCGTCTCATGGGGCCGGACACTCAGGGTCAGTGAAAAATCCAATATATATCTGGTGATATCTCGGGTGCTATTACAGATAGCGCAATAAATCAAAGTGCATTGTCTGTAGGAGGCCCTGGCGCATGAATCTGTGCAGCGGGAACGACCTCGGACCACCAGGGGCCGAGAAAACCACAGTCTCATGGGACCGGACACTCAGGGTCAGGGGAAAATCCAGTATATATCTGGTGATATCTCGGGCGCTATTAGAGATAGCGCAATAAACCAAAGTGAATTATCTGCAGGAGGCCCTGGCGCATGAATCTGTGCAGCGGCAACGACCTCGGACCACCAGGGGCCGAGAAAACCACCGTCTCACGGGGCCGGGCACTCAGGGTCAGGGGAAAATCCGATATATATCTGGTGATATCTCGGGTGCTATTAGAGATAGCGCAATAAACCAAACTGAATTATCTGCAGGGGGCCCTGGCGCATGAATCTGTGCAGCGGGAACGACCTCGGGCCACCAGGGGCCGAGAAAACCACCGTCTCATGGGGCCGGACACTCAGGGTCAGGGAAAAATCCAATATATATCTGGTGATATCTCGGGTTCTATTACAGATAGCCCGACAATTCAAAGTGCATTGCCTGCAGGAAGCCCTGGCGCACGAATCTGTCTAGCAGCAACGACGTCGGAACACCAGGGGCCAAGAAAATTACAGATTTTCGGTATCCGTCACCCAAGGTCATGTAAAAATCCAGCATATATCTGGTGATATCTCGGGTTCTATTATAGATAGCGCGATAAATCAAAGTGCATTGTCTGCAGGAGGCCCTGGCGCATGCATATGTGCAGCGGGAACGACCTCGGACCACCAGGGGCCGAGAAAACCACCGTCTCATGGGGCCGGACACTCAGGGTCAGGGGAAAATCCAATATTTATCTGGCGATATCTCGGGTGCTATTACAGATAGCGCAATAAATCAAAGTGCATTGTCTGTAGGAGGCCATGGCGCACGAATCTGTGCATCGGGAACGACCTCGGACCACCAGGGGCCGAGACAACCACCGTCTCATGGGGCCGGACACTCAGGGTCAGGGAAAAATCCAATATATATCTGGTGATATCTCGGCTGCTATTACAGATAGCGCAATAAATCAAAGTGCATTGTCTGTAGGAGGCCCTGGCGCATGAATCTGTGCAGCGGGAACGACCTCGGACCACCAGGGGCCGAGACAACCACCGTCTCATGGGGCCGGACACTCAGGGTCTGGGAAAAATCCAATATATATCTGGTGATATCTTGGGTGCTATTAGAGATAGCACAATAAACCAAAGTGGATTATCTGCAGGAGAACCTGGCGCATGAATCTGTGCAACGGGAACGACCTCGGACCACCAGGGACCGAAAAAACCACAGTCTCATGGGGCGGGACACTCAGGGTCAGGGGAAAATCCAATATATATCTGGTGATATCTCGGGTGCTATTAGAGATAGCGCAATAAACCAAAGTGAATTATCTGCAGGACGACCTGGCGCATGAATCTGTGCAGCGGGAACGACCTCGGACCACCAGGGGCCGAGACAACCACCGTCTCATGGGGCCGGACACTCAGGGTCTGGGAAAAATTCAATATATATCCGGTGATATCTCGGGTGCTATTACAGATAGCGCACTAAATCAAAGTATATTGTCTGTAGGAGGCCCTGGCGCATGAATCTGTGCAGCGGGAACTACCTCGGACCACCAGCGGCCGAGAAAATCAGCGTCTCATGGGGCCGGACGTTCAGGGTCAGGGAGAAATCCTATATATATCTGGTGATATCTCGGGTGCTATTACAGATAGCGCAATAAATCAAAGTGCATTGTCTGTAGGAGGACCTGGCGCATAAATGTGGCCAGCGGGAACGACCTCGGACCACCAGGGGCCGAGAAAACCACCGTCTCATGGGGCCGGACACTCAGGGTCAGGGAAAAATCCAATATATATCCGGTGATATCTCGGGTGCTATTACAGATAGCGCAATAAATCAAAGTGCATTCTCTGTAGGAGGCCCTGGCGCATGAATCTGTGCAGCGGGAACGACCTGGGACCACCAGGGGCCGAGAAGACCACCGTCTCATGGGGCCGGCCACTCAGGGTCAGGGGAAAATCCAATATATATCTGGTGATATCTCGGGTGCTATTAGAGATAGCGCAATAAATCAAAGTAAATTATCTGCAGGGGTTCCTGGCGCATGAATCTGTGCAGCGGGAACGACCTCGGAACACCAGGGGCCGAGAAAACCACAGTCTCAAGGGGCCGGACACTCAGGGTCAGGGTAAAATCCAATATATATCTGGTGAAATCTCAGGTGCTATTACAGATAGCGCAATAAATCAAAGTGCATTGTCTGTAGGAGGCCCTGGCGCATGAATCTGTGCAGCGGGAACGACCTCGGACCACCAGGGGCCGAGAAAACCACAGTCTCATGGGACCGGACACTCAGGGTCAGGGGAAAATCCAGTATATATCTGGTGATATCTCGGGTGCTATTAGAGATAGCGCAATAAACCAAAGTGAATTATCTGCAGGAGGCCTTGGCGCATGAATCTGTGCAGCGGGAACGTCCTCGGACCTCCAGGGGCCGAGACAACCACCGTCTCATGGGGCCGGACACTCAGGGTCTGGGAAAAATCCAATATATATCTGGTGATATCTCGGGTGCTATTACAGATAGCGCAATAAATCAAAGTGCATTATCTATAGGAGGCCCTGGCGCATGAATCTGTGCAGCGGGAACGACCTCGGAAGTCCAGGGGCCGAGAAAACCACAGTCTCATGGGGCCGGACACTCAGGGTCAGGGGAAAATCCAATATATATCTGGTGATATCTCGGGTGCTATTACAGATAGCACAATAAATCAAAGCGCACTGTCTGTAGGAGGCCCTGGCGCATGAATCTGTGCAGCGGGAACGACCTCGGACCACCAGCGGCCGAGAAAACCACAGTCTCATGGGGCCGGACACTCAGGGTCAGGGGAAAATCCAATATATATCTGGTGATATCTCGGGTGCTATTACAGATAGCGCAATAAATCAAAGTGCATTGTCTGTAGGAGGCCCAGGCGCATGAATCTGTGCAGCGGGAACGACGTCGGACCACCAGGGGCCGTGAAAACCACAGTCTCATTGGGCCGGACACTCAGGGTCAGGGGAAAATCCAGTATATATCTGGTGATATCTCGGGTGGTATTAGAGATAGCGCAATAAACCAAAGTGAATTATCTGCAGGAGGCCCTGGCGCATGAATCTGTGCAGCGGGAACGTCCTCGGACCTCCAGGGGCCGAGACAACCACCGTCTCATGGGGCCGGGCCCTCAGGGTCAGGGTAAAATCCAATATATATCTGGTGATATCTCGGGTGCTATTACAGATAGCGCAATAAATCAAAGTGCATTGTCTGTAGGAGGCCCTGGCGCATGAATCTGTGCAGCGGGAACGACCTCGGACCACCAGGGGCCGAAAAAACCACAGTCTCATGGGGCCGGACACTCAGGGTCAGGGTAAAATCCAATATATATCTGGTGATATCACGGGTGCTATTACAGATAGCGCAATAAATCAAAGTGCATTGTCTGTAGGAGGCCCTGGCGCATGAATCTGTGCAGCGGGAACGACCTCGGACCACCAGGGGCCGAGAAAACCACAGTCTCATGGGACCGGACACTCAGGGTCAGGGGAAAATCCAGTATATATCTGGTGATATCTCGGGTGCTATTAGAGATAGCGCAATAAACCAAAGTGAATTATCTGCAGGAGGCCTTGGCGCATGAATCTGTGCAGCGGGAACGTCCTCGGACCTCCAGGGGCCGAGACAACCACCGTCTCATGGGGCCGGACACTCAGGGTCTGGGAAAAATCCAATATATATCCGGTGATATCTCGGGTGCTATTACAGATAGCGCAATAAATCAAAGTGCAATTGTCCGTAGGAAGCCCTGGCGCACGAATCTGTCTAGCAGCAACGACGTCGGAACACCAGGGGCCAAAAAAATTACAGATTTTCGGTATCCGTCACCCAAGGTCATGTAAAAATCCAGCATATATCTGGTGATATCTCGGGTGCTATTAGAGATAGCGCGATAAATCAAAGTGCATTGTCTGCAGGAGGCCCTGGCGCATGCAGCTGTGCAGCAGCAACGACGTCGGAACACCAGGGGCCAAGAAAATTACAGATTTTCGGTATCCGTCACCCAAGGTCATGTAAAAATCCAGCATATATCTGGTGATATCTCGGGTTCTATTATAGATAGCGCGATAAATCAAAGTGCATTGTCTGCAGGAGGCCCTGGCGCATGCATATGTGCAGCGGGAACGACCTCGGACCACCAGGGGCCGAGAAAATTACAGACTTTCGGTATCCGTCACCCAAAGTCATGTAAAAATCCAGCATATATATGGAGCTTTCTCGGGTGCTATTAGAGATAGCGCAATAAACCAAAGTGAATTATCTGCAGGAGGCCCTGCCGCATGCATCTGTGCAGCGGGAACGACCCCCGACCACCAGGGGCCGAGACAACCACCGTCTCATGGGGCCGGCCAGTCAGGGTCAGGGGAAAATCCAATATTTATCTGGAGATATCTCGGGTGCTATTAGAGATAGCGCAATAAACCAAAGTGAATTATCTGCAGGAGGCACTGGCGCATGAATCTGTGCAGCGGGAACGACCTCGCACCACCAGGGGCCGAGAAAACCACGGTCTCATGGGGCCGGACACTCAGGGTCAGGGGAAAATCCAATATATATCTGGTGATATCTCGGGTGCTATTACAGATAGCGCAATAAATCAAAGTGCATTATCTATAGGAGGCCCTGGCGCATGAATCTGTGCAGCGGGAACGACCTCGGAAGTCCAGGGGCCGAGAAAACCACAGTCTCATGGGGCCGGACACTCAGGGTCAGGGGAAAATCCAATATATATCTGGTGATATCTCGGGTGCTATTACAGATAGCACAATAAATCAAAGCGCACTGTCTGTAGGAGGCCCTGGCGCATGAATCTGTGCAGCGGGAACGACCTCGGACCACCAGCGGCCGAGAAAACCACAGTCTCATGGGGCCGGACACTCAGGGTCAGGGGAAAATCCAATATATATCTGGTGATATCTCGGGTGCTATTGCAGATAGCGCAATAAATCAAAGTGCATTGTCTGTAGGAGGCCCAGGCGCATGAATCTGTGCAGCGGGAACGACGTCGGACCACCAGGGGCCGTGAAAACCACAGTCTCATTGGGCCGGACACTCAGGGTCAGGGGAAAATCCAGTATATATCTGGTGATATCTCGGGTGGTATTAGAGATAGCGCAATAAACCAAAGTGAATTATCTGCAGGAGGCCCTGGCGCATGAATCTGTGCAGCGGGAACGTCCTCGGACCTCCAGGGGCCGAGACAACCACCGTCTCATGGGGCCGGGCACTCAGGGTCAGGGTAAAATCCAATATATATCTGGTGATATCTCGGGTGCTATTACAGATAGCGCAATAAATCAAAGTGCATTGTCTGTAGGAGGCCCTGGCGCATGAATCTGTGCAGCGGGAACGACCTCGGACCACCAGGGGCCGAAAAAACCACAGTCTCATGGGGCCGGACACTCAGGGTCAGGGTAAAATCCAATATATATCTGGTGATATCACGGGTGCTATTACAGATAGCGCAATAAATCAAAGTGCATTGTCTGTAGCAGGCCCTGGCGCATAAATCTGTGCAGCGGGAACGACCTCGGGCCACCAGGGGCCGAGAAAACGACCGTCTCATGGGGTCGGACACTCAGGGTCAGTGAAAAATCCAATATATATCTGGTGATATCTCGGCTGCTATTACAGATAGCGCAATAAATCAAAGTGCATTATCTGTAGGAGGCCCTGGCGCATGAATCTGTGCAGCGGGAACGACCTCGGAAGTCCAGGGGCCGAGAAAACCACAGTCTCATGGGGCCGGACACTCAGGGTCAGGGAAAAATCCAATATATATCTGGTGATATCTCGGGTGCTATTACAGATAGCGCAATAAATCAAAGCGCACTGTCTGTAGGAGGCCATGGCGCATGAATCTGTGCAGCGGGAACGACCTCGGACCACCAGGGGCCGAGAAAACCACAGTCTCATGGGGCCGGACACTCAGGGTCAGGGGAAAATCCAATATATATCTGGTAATATCTCGGGTGCTATTACAGATAGCGCAATAAATCAAAGTGCATTGTCTGTAGGAGGCCCTGGCGCATGAATCTGTGCAGCGGGAACGACCTCGGACCACCAGCGGCCGAGAAAACGACCGTCTCATGGGGCCGGACACTAAGGGTCAGTGAAAAATCCAATATATATCTGGTGATATCTCGGCTGCTATTACAGATAGCGCAATAAATCAAAGTGCATTGTCTGTAGGAGGCCCTGGCGCTTCAATCTGTGCAGCGGGAACGACATCGGACAACCAGGGGCGAGACAACCACCTTCTCATGGGGCCGGACACTCAGGGTCAGGGAAAAATCCAATATATATCTGGTGATATCTCGGCTGCTATTACAGATAGCGCAATAAATCAAAGTGCATTGTCTGTAGGAGGCCCTGGCGCATCAATCTGTGCAGCGGGAACGACATCGGACAACCAGGGGCGAGACAACCACCTTCTCATGGGGCCGGACACTCAGGGTCAGGGAAAAATCCAATATATATCTGGTGATATCTCGGGTGCTATTACAGATAGCGCAATAAATCAAAGTGCATTGTCTGTAGGAGACCATGGCGCATGAATCTGTGCAGCGGCAACGACCTCGGACGACCAGGGGCCGAGAAAACCACAGTCTCATGGGGCCGGACACTCAGGGTCAGGGGAAAATCCAATATATATCTGGTAATATCTCGGGTGCTATTAGAGATAGCGCAATAGACCAAACTGAATTATCTGCAGGAGGCCCTGGCGCATGAATCTGTGCAGCGGGAATGACCTCGGGCCACCAGGGGCCGAGAAAACCGCAGTCTCATGGGGCCAGATACTCAGGGTCAGGGGAAAATCCAATATATATCTGGTGATATCTCGGGTTCTATTACAGATAGCGCGATAAATCAAAGTGCATTGCCTGCAGGAAGCCCTGGCGCACGAATCTGTGCAGCAGCAACGACGTCGGAACACCAGGGGCCAAAAAAATTACAGATTTTCGGTATCCGTCACCCAAGGTCATGTAAAAATCCAGCATATATCTGGTGATATCTCGGGTGCTATTAGAGATAGCGCGATAAATCAAAGTGCATTGTCTGCAGGAGGCCCTGGCGCATGAATCTGTGCAACGGGAACGACCTCGGACCACCAGGGGCCGAGAAAACCACCGTCTCATGGGGCCGGACACTCAGGGTCAGGGAAAAATCCAATATATATCCGGTGATATCTCGGGTGCTATTAGAGATAGCGCAATAAACCAAAGTGAATTATCTGCAGGAGGCCCTGGCGCATGAATCTGTGCAACGGGAACGACCTCGGACCACCAGGGGCCGAGAAAACCACAGTCTCATGGGGCCGGATACTCAGGGTCAGGGGAAAATCAAATATATATCTGGTGATATCTCGGGTGCTATTCGAGATAGCGCAATAAATCAAAGTGCATTACCTGTAGGAGGCCCTGGAACATGAATCTGTGCAGCGGGAACGGCCTCGGACCTCCAGGGGCCGAGAAAAACACAGTCCCATGGGGCCGGACACTCAGGGTCAGGGGAAAATCCAGTATATAACTGGTGATATCTCGGGTGCTATTAGAGATAGCGCAATAAACCAAAGTGAATTATCTGCAGGAGGCCCTGGCGCATGAATCTGTGCATCGGGAACGACCTCGGACCACCAGGGGCCGAGAAAACCACCGTCTCATGGGGCCGGACACTCAGGGTCAGGGGAAAATCCAGTATATATCTGGTGATATCTCGGGTGCTATTACAGATAGCGCAGTAAATCAAAGTGCGTCGTTTGTAGGAGGCCCTGGCGCATGAACCTGTGCAGCGGGAACGACCTCGGACCACCAGGGGCCGAGAAAACCACCGTCTCATGGGGCCCGACACTCAGGGTCAGGGAAAAATCCAATATATATCTGGTGATATCTCGGGTGCTTTTAGAGATAGCGCAATAAACCAAAGTGAATTATCTGGAGGAGGCCCTGGCGCATGAATCTGTGCAGCGGGAACGACCTCGGACCACCAGGGGCCGAGAAAACCACCGTCTCATGGGGCCGGACACTCAGGGTCAGGGGAAAATCCAGTATATATCTGGTGATATCTCGGGTGCTATTACAGATAGCGCAGTAAATCAAAGTGCGTCGTTTGTAGGAGGCCCTGGCGCATGAACCTGTGCAGCGGGAACGACCTCGGACCTCCAGGGGCCGAGAAAACCACCGTCTCATGGGGCCGGACACTCAGGGTCAGGGGAACATCCAATATATATCTGGTGATATCTCGGGTGCTATTAGAGATAGCGCAATAAACCAAACTGAATTATCTGCACGAGGCTCTGGCGCATGAATCTGTGCAGCGGGAACGACCTCGGGCCACCAGGGGCCGAGAAAACCACAGTGTCGTGGGGCCGGATACTCAGGGTCAGGGGAAAATCCAATATATATCTGGTGATATCTCGGGTGCTATTAGAGATAGCGCAATAAACCAAAGTGAATTACCTGCAGGAGGCACTGGCGCATGCATCTGTGCAGCGGGAACGACCTCGGACCACCAGGGGCCGAGAAAATTACAGACTTTCGGTATCCGTCACCCAAAGTCATGTAAAAATCCAGCATATATATGGATCTTTCTCGGGTGCTATTAGAGATAGCGCAATAATCCAAAGTGAATTATCTGCAGGAGGCCATGGCGCATGCATCTGTGCAGCGGTTACGACCTCCGACCACCAGGGGCCGAGGCAACCACCGTCTCATGGGGCCGGACACTCAGGGTCAGGGAAAAATCAAATATATATCTGGTGATATCTCGTGTGATATTACAGATAGCCCAATAAATCAAAGTGCATTGTCTGTAGGAGCCCCTGGCGCATGAATCTGTGCAGCAGGAACGACCTCGGACCACCAGGGGCCGAGACAACCACCGTCTCATGGGGCCGGCCACTCAGGGTCAGGGGAAAATCCAATATTTATCTGGTGATATCTCGGGTGCTATTAGAGATAGCGCAATAAACCAAAGTGAATTATCTGCAGGAGGCACTGGCGCATGAATCTGTGCAGCGGGAACGACCTCGCACCACCAGGGGCCGTGAAAACCACGGTCTCACGGGGCCGGACACTCAGGGTCAGGGAAAAATCCAGTATATATCTGGTGATATCTCGGGTGCTATTAGAGATAGCGCAATAAACCAAAGTGAATTATCTGCAGGAGGCCCTGGCGCATGAATCTGTGCAGCGGGAGCGACCTCGGACCACCAGGGGCCGAGAAAACCACCGTCTCATGGGGCCGGACGCTCAGGGTCAGGAAAAATCCAATATATAACTGGTGACATCTCGGGTGCTATTAGAGATAGCGCAATAAACCAAAGTGAATTATCTGCAGGAGGCCCTGGCGCATGCATCTGTGCAGCGGGAACGACCACGGACCACCAGGGGCCGAGAAAACGACCGTCTCATGGGGCCGGACACTCAGGGTCAGGGAAAAATCCAATATATATCTGGTGATATCTCGGGTGCTATTACAGATAGCGCAATACATCAAAGTGGATTGTCTGTAGAAGGCCCAGGAGGATGAATCTGTGCAGCGGGAACGACCTCGGACCACCAGGGGCCGAGAAAACCACCGTCTCATGGAGCCGGACACTCAGGTTCAGGGAAAAATCCAATATATATCTGGTGATATCTCGGGTGCTATTAGAGAATACGCAATAAATCAAAGTGCACTTGTCCGTAGGAGGCCCTTGCGCATGAATCTGTTCAGCAGGAACGACATCGGACCACCAGGGGCCGAGAAAATTACAGATTTTCGGTATCCGTCACCCAAAGTCATGTAAAAATCCAGCATATATCTGGTGATATCTCGGGTGCTATTAGATATAGGGCAATAAATCAAAGTGCATTGTCTGCAGGAGGCCCTGGCGCATGAATCTGTGCAGCGGTATCTACCTCGGACCACCAGGGTCCGAGAAAATCACCGACACATGGGGCCGTGCACTTAGGTTCAGGGAAAAATCCAACATATATCTGGTGATATCTCGGGTTCTATTACAGATAGCGCGATAAATCAAAGTGCATTGTCTGCAGGAGGCCCTGGCACATAGATCTGTGCAGCGGGAATGACCTCGGACCACCAGGGTCCGAGAAAACCACCGACTCATGGGGCCGGACACTCAGGGTCAGGGAAAAATCAAATATATATCTGGCGATATCTCGGGTGCTATTAGAGATAGCGCAATAAATCAAAGTGGATTGTCTGGAGGAGGCTCTTGCGCATGAATCTATGCAGCGGTATCTACCTCGGACCACCAGGGTCCGAGAAAATCACCGACACATGTGGCCGGGCACTCAGGTTCAGGGAAAAATCCAACATATATCTGGTGATATCTCGGGTTCTATTACTGATACCGCGATAAATCAAAGTGCATTGTCTGCAGGAGGCCCTGGCACATGCATCTGTGCAGCGGGGACGACATCGGACCACCAGGGGCCGAGAAAATTACAGATTTTCGGTATGCGTCACCCAAAGTCATGTAAAAATCCAGCATATATATGGTGCTTTCTCGGGTGCTATTACAGATATCGCAATAAATCAAAGTGCATTGTCTGTAGGAGGCCCTGGCGCATGAATCTGCGCAGCGGGAACGACCTCGGACCACCAGGGCCTGAGGAAACCACCGTCTCATGCGGCCAGACACTCAGGGTCAGGGGAAAATCCAATATATATCTGGTGATATCTCGGGTGCTATTAGAGATAGCGCAATAAACCAAAGTGAATTACCTGCAGGAGGCCGTGGCGCATGCATCCGTGCAGCGGGAACGACCTCGGACCACCAGGGGCCGAGAAAACCACCGTCGCATGGGGCCGGACACTCAGGGTCAGGGGAAAATCCAATATATATCTGGTGATATCTCGGGTGCTATTAGAGATACAGCAATAAATCAAAGTGCATTGTCTGTAGGAGGCCCTTGCGCATGAATCTGTGCAGCTGGAACGACATCGCACAACCAGGGGATGAGAAAATTACAGATTTTCGGTATCCGTCACCCAAAGTCATGTAAAAATCCAGCATATGTCTGGTGATATCTCGGGTGCTATTAGATATAGCGCAATAAATCAAAGTGCATTGTCTGCAGGGGGCCCTGGCGCATGAATCTGGCCAGCGGGAACGACCTCGGACCACCAGGGGCCGAGAAAACCACTGTCTCATGGGGCCAGACACTCAGGGTCAGGGAAAAATCCAATATATATCTGGTGATATCTCGGGTGCTATTACAGATAGCCCAATACATCAAAGTGGATTGTCTGTAGGAGGCCCAGGCGCATGAATCTGTGCAGCGGGAACGACCTCGGACCACCAGGGGCCGAGAAAACCACCGTCTCATGGGGCCGGACACTCAGGGTCAGGGAAAAATCCAATATATATCTGGTGATATCTCGGGTGCTATTAGAGATAGCGCAATAAACCAAAGTGGATTATCTGCAGGAGGCCCTGGCGCATGAATCTGTGCAGCGGGAACGACCACGGACCACCAGGGGCCGAGACAACCACCGTCTCATGGTGCCGGACACGCAGGGTCAGGGAAAAATCCAATATATATCTGGTGATATCTCGGGTGCTTTTAGGGATAGCGCAATAAACCAAAGTGATTTATCCGCAGGGGGCCCTGGCGCATGAATCTGGGTAGCGGGAACGACCTCGGTCAACCAGGGGCCGAGAAAACCACAGTCTCATGCGGCCGGACACTCAGTGTCAGGGGAAAATCCAGTATATATCTGGTGATATCTCGGGTTCTATTAGAGATAGCGCAATAAACCAAAGTGAATTATCTGCAGGAGGCCCTGGCGCATGAATCTGTGCAGCGGGAACGACCTCGGACCACCAGGGGCCGAGAAAACCACCGTCTCATGGGGCCGGACGCTCAGGGTCAGGAAAAATCCAATATATATCTGGTGATATCTCGGGTGCTATTAGAGATAGCGCAATAAACCATAGTGAATTACCTGCAGGAGGCCGTGGCGCACGCATCCGTGCAGCGGGAACGACCTCGGACCACCAGGGGCCGAGAAAACCACCGTCGCATGGGGCCGGACACTCAGGGTCAGGGGAAAATCCAATATATATCTGGTGATATCTCGGGTGCTATTAGAGATACAGCAATAAATCAAAGTGCATTGTCCGTAGGAGGCCCTGGCACATGCATCTGTGCAGCGGGGACGACATCGGACCACCAGGGGCCGAGAAAGTTACAGATTTTCGGTATCCGTCACCCAAAGTCATGTAAAAATCCAGCATATATATGGTGCTTTCTCGGGTGCTATTACAGATATCGCAATAAATAAAAGTGCATTGTCTGTAGGAGGCCCTGGCGCATGAATCTGCGCAGCGGGAACGACCTCGGACCACCAGGGGCCGAGGAAACCACCGTCTCATGCGGCCAGACACTCAGGGTCAGGGGAAAATCCAATATATATCTGGTGATATCTCGGGTGCTATTAGAGATAGCGCAATAAACCAAACGGAATTATCTGCAGGAGGACCTGGCGAATGAATCTGTGCAGCGGGAACGACCTCGGACCTCCAGGGGCCGAGAAAACCACTGTCTCATGGGGCCGGACACTCAGGGTCAGGGAAAAATCCAATATATATCTGGTGATATCTCGGGTGCTATTACAGATGGCCCAATACATCAAAGTGATTTATCTGCAGGGGGTCCTGGCGCATGAATCTGGGCAGCGGGAACGACCTCGGACCACCAGGGGCCGAGAAAACCACAGTCTCATGAGGCCGGACACTCAGTGTCAGGGGAAAATCCAGTATATATCTGGTGATATCTCGGGTGCTATTAGAGATAGCGCAATAAACCAAAGTGAATTATCTGCAGGAGGCCCTGGCGCATGAATCTGTGCAGCGGGAACGACCTCGGACTACCAGGGGCCGAGAAAACCACCGTCTCATGGGGCCGGACGCTCAGGGTCAGGAAAAATCCAATATATATCTGGTGATATCTCGGGTGCTATAAGAGATAGCGCAATAAACCAAAGTGAATTACCTGCAGGAGGCCGTGGCGCACGCATCCGTGCAGCGGGAACGACCTCGGACCACCAGGGGCCGAGAAAACCACCGTCGCATGGGGCCGGACACTCAGGGTCAGGGGAAAATCCAATATATATCTGGTGATATCTCGGGTGCTATTAGAGACACAGCAATAAATCAAAGTGCATTGTCCGTAGGAGGCCCTGGCACATGCATCTGTGCAGCGGGGACGACATCGGACCACCAGGGGCCGAGAAAATTACAGATTTTCGGTATCCGTCACCCAAAGTCATGTAAAAATCCAGCATATATATGGTGCTTTCTCGGGTGCTATTACAGATATCGCAATAAATCAAAGTGCATTGTCTGTAGGAGGCCCTGGCGCATGAATCTGCGCAGCGGGAACGACCTCGGACCACCAGGGGCCGAGGAAACCACCGTCTCATGCGGCCAGACACTCAGGGTCAGGGGAAAATCCAATATATATCTGGTGATATCTCGGGTGCTATTAGAGATAGCGCAATAAACCAAAGTGAATTACCTGCAGGAGGCCGTGGCGCATGCATCTGTGCAGCGGGAACGACCTCGGACCACCAGGGGCCGAGAAAACCACCGTCTCATTGGGCCGGACACTCAGGGTCAGGGGAAAATCCAATATATATCTGGTGATATCTCGGGTGCTATTAGAGATAGCGCAATAAACCAAACGGAATTATCTGCAGGAGGACCTGGCGAATGAATCTGTGCAGCGGGAACGACCTCGGACCTCCAGGGGCCGAGAAAACCACTGTCTCATGGGGCCGGACACTCAGGGTCAGGGAAAAATCCAATATATATCTGGTGATATCTCGGGTGCTATTACAGATGGCCCAATACATCAAAGTGATTTATCTGCAGGGGGTCCTGGCGCATGAATCTGTGCAGCGGGAACGACGTCGGACCACCAGGGGCCGAGAAAACCACAGTCTCATGAGGCCGGACACTCAGTGTCAGGGGAAAATCCAGTATATATCTGGTGATATCTCGGGTGCTATTAGAGATAGCGCAATAAACCAAAGTGAATTATCTGCAGGAGGCCCTGGCGCATGAATCTGTGCAGCGGGAACGACCTCGGACTACCAGGGGCCGAGAAAACCACCGTCTCATGGGGCCGGACGCTCAGGGTCAGGAAAAATCCAATATATATCTGGTGATATCTCGGGTGCTATTAGAGATAGCGCAATAAACCAAAGTGAATTACCTGCAGGAGGCCGTGGCGCACGCATCCGTGCAGCGGGAACGACCTCGGACCACCAGGGGCCGAGAAAACCACCGTCGCATGGGGCCGGACACTCAGGGTCAGGGGAAAATCCAATATATATCTGGTGATATCTCGGGTGCTATTAGAGATACAGCAATAAATCAAAGTGCATTGTCCGTAGGAGGCCCTGGCACATGCATCTGTGCAGCGGGGACGACATCGGACCACCAGGGGCCGAGAAAATTACAGATTTTCGGTATCCGTCACCCAAAGTCATGTAAAAATCCAGCATATATATGGTGCTTTCTCGGGTGCTATTACAGATATCGCAATAAATCAAAGTGCATTGTCTGTAGGAGGCCCTGGCGCATGAATCTGCGCAGCGGGAACGACCTCGGACCACTAGGGGCCGAGGAAACCACCGTCTCATGCGGCCAGACACTCAGGGTCAGGGGAAAATCCAATATATATCTGGTGATATCTCGGGTGCTATTAGAGATAGCGCAATAAACCAAAGTGAATTACCTGCAGGAGGCCGTGGCGCATGCATCTGTGCAGCGGGAACGACCTCGGACCACCAGGGGCCGAGAAAACCACCGTCTCATTGGGCCGGACACTCAGGGTCAGGGGAAAATCCAATATATATCTGGTGATATCTCGGGTGCTATTAGAGATAGCGCAATAAACCAAACGGAATTATCTGCAGGAGGACCTGGCGAATGAATCTGTGCAGCGGGAACGACCTCGGACCTCCAGGGGCCGAGAAAACCACTGTCTCATGGGGCCGGACACTCAGGGTCAGGGAAAAATCCAATATATATCTGGTGATATCTCGGGTGCTATTACAGATGGCCCAATACATCAAAGTGATTTATCTGCAGGGGGTCCTGGCGCATGAATCTGGGCAGCGGGAACGACCTCGGACCACCAGGGGCCGAGAAAACCACCGTCTCATGGGGCCGGACGCTCAGGGTCAGGAAAAATCCAATATATAACTGGTGATATCTCGGGTGCTATTAGAGATAGCGCAATAAACCAAAGTGAATTATCTGCAGGAGGCCCTGGCGCATGCATCTGTGCAGCGGGAACGACCACGGACCACCAGGGGCCGAGAAAACGACCGTCTCATGGGGCCGGACACTCAGGGTCAGGGAAAAATCCAATATATATCTGGTGATATCTCGGGTGCTATTACAGATAGCCCAATACATCAAAGTGGATTGTCTGTAGAAGGCTCAGGAGCATGAATCTGTGCAGCGGGAACGACCTCGGACCACCAGGGGCCGAGAAAACCACCGTCTCATGGAGCCGGACACTCAGGTTCAGGGAAAAATCCAATATATATCTGGTGATATCTCGGGTGCTATTAGAGATAGCGCAATAAATCAAAGTGCACTTGTCCGTAGGAGGCCCTTGCGCATGAATCTGTTCAGCAGGAACGACATCGGACCACCAGGGGCCGAGAAAATTACAGATTTTCGGTATCCGTCACCCAAAGTCATGTAAAAATCCAGCATATATCTGGTGATATCTCGGGTGCTATTAGATATAGCGCAATAAATCAAAGTGCATTGTCTGCAGGAGGCCCTGGCGCATGAATCTGTGCAGCGGTATCTACCTCGGGCCACCAGGGGCCGAGAAAACCACAGTCTCATGGGGCCGGATACTCAGGGTCAGGGGAAAATCCAATATATATCTGGTGATATCTCGGGTGCTATTAGAGATAGCGCAATAAATCAAAGTGCATTGTCCGTAGGACGCCCTTGCGCATGAATCTGTGCAGCAGGGACGACATCGGACCACCAGGGGCCGAGAAAACAACCGTCTCATGGGGCCGGACGCTCAGGGTCAGGGAAAAATCCAATATATATCTGGTGATATCTCGGGTGCTATTTGAGATACAGCAATAAATCAAATTGCATTGTCCGTAGGAGGCCCTTGCGCATGAATCTGTGCAGCAGGAACGACATCGCACCACCAGGGGATGAGAAAATTACAGATTTTGGGTATCCGTCACCCAAAGTCATGTAAAAATCCAGCATATGTCTGGTGATATCTCGGGTGCTATTAGATATAGCGCAATAAATCAAAGTGCATTGTCTGCAGGAGGCCCTGGCGCATGAATCTGTGCAGCGGGAACGACTGCGGACCACCAGGGGCCGAGACAAGCACCGTCTCATGGGGCCGGACACACAGGGGCAGGGAAAAATCCACTATATATCTGGTGATATCTCGGGTGCTATTACAGATAGCGCAATAAATCAAAGTGCATTGTCTGTAGGAGGCCCTGGCGCATGAATCTGGCCAGCGGGAACGACCTCGGACCACCAGGGGCCGCGAAAACCACAGTCTCCTGAGGCCGGACACTCAGGGTCAGGGGAAAATACAGTATATATCTGGTGATATCTCGGGTGCTATTAGAGATAGCGCAATAAACCAAAGTGAATTATCTGCAGGAGGCCCGGGCGCATGAATCTGTGCAGCCGGAACGACCTCGGACCACCAGGGGCCGAGAAAACCACCGTCTCATGGGGCCGGACCCTCAGGGTCAGCGAAAAATCCAGGATCTATCTGGTGATATCTCGGTTGCTATTACAGATAGCGCAGTAAATCAAAGTGCGTTGTTTGTAGGAGGCCCTGGCGCATGAATCTGGGCAGAGGGAACGACCTCGGACCACCAGGGGCCGAGAAAACCACCGTCTCATGGGGCCGGACGCTCAGGGTCAGGAAAAATCCAATATATATCTGGTGATATCTCGGGTGCTATTAGAGATAGCGCAATAAACCAAAGTGAATTATCTGCAGGAGGCCCGGGCGCATGAATCTGTGCAGCCGGAACGACCTCGGACCACCAGGGGCCGAGAAAACCACTGTCTCATGGGGCCGGAAACTCAGGGTCAGGTAAAAATCCAATATATATCTGGTGATATCGCGGGTGCTATTAGAGATAGCGCAATAAATCAAAGTGCAATTGTCCGTAGGAGGCCCTTGCGCATGAATCTGTTCAGCAGGAACGACATCGGACCACCAGGGGCCGAGAAAATTACAGATTTTCGGTATCCGTCACCCAAAGTCATGTAAAAATCCAGCATATATCTGGTGATATCTCCGGTGCTATTAGATATAGCGCAATAAATCAAAGTGCATTGTCTGCAGGAGGCCCTGGCGCATGAATCTGTGCAGCGGTATGTACCTCGGACCACCAGGGTCCGAGAAAATCACCGACACATGGGGCCGGACACTCTGGTTCAGGGAAAAATCCAACATATATCTGGTGATATCTCGGGTTCTATTACAGATAGCGCGATAAATCAAAGTGCATTGTCTGCAGGAGTCCCTGGCACATGCATCTGTGCAGCGGGAATGACCTCGGACCACCAGGGTCCGAGAAAACCACCGTCTCATGGGGCCGGACACTCAGGGTCAGGGAAAAATCAAATATATATCTGGTGATATCTCGGGTGCTATTAGAGATAGCGCAATAAACCAAAGTGAATTACCTGCAGGAGGCCCTGGCGCATGCATCTGGGCAGCGGGAACGACCTCGGACCACCAGAGGCCGGGAAAACCACCACCTCATGGGGCCGGACACTCAGGGTCAGTGGAAAATCCAGTATATATCTGGTGATATGTCGGGTGCTATTAGAGATAATGCAATAAATCAAAGTGCATTGTCCGTAGGAGGCTCTTGCGCATGAATCTGTGCAGCAGGAACGACATCGCACCACCAGGGGATGAGAAAATTACAGATTTTCGGTATCCGTCACCCAAAGTCATGTAAAAATCCAGCATATATCTGGCGATATCTCGGGTGCTATTAGATATAGCGCTATAAATCAAAGTGCATTGTCTGTAGGAGGCCCTGGCGCATGCATCTGTGCAGCGGGAACGACCTCGGACCACCAGGAGCCGAGAAAACCACCGTCTCATGGGGCCGGACTGTCAGGGTCAGGGAAAAATCCTATATATATCTGGTGATATCTCGGGTGCTATTATAGATAGCGCAATAAATCAAAGTGCATTGTCCGTAGGAGGCCCTGGCGCATGAATCTGGGCGGCGGGAACGACCTCGGACCACCAGGGGCCGAGAAAACAACCGTCTCATGGGGCCGGACACTCAGAGTCAGGGAAAAATCAAATATATATCTGGTGATATCTCGGGTGCTATTAGAGATAGCGCAATAAATCAAAGTGCATTGTCCGTAGGAGGCCCTTGCGCAGGAATCTCTGCAGCAGGAACGACATCGCACCACCAGGGCCGAGAAAATTACAGATTTTCGGTATCCGTCACCCAAAGTCATGTAAAAATCCAGCATATATATGGTGCTTTCTCGGGTGCTATTACAGATAGCGAAATAAATCAAAGTGCATTGTCTGTAGGAGGCCCTGGCGCATGAATCTGGGCAGCGGGAACGACCTCGGACCACCAGGGGCCGAGAAACTGACGGACTTTCGGTATCCGTCACCCAAGGTCATGTAAAAATCCAACATATATCTGGTGATATCTCGGGTTCTATTACAGATAGCGCGATAAATCAAAGTGCATTGTCTGCAGGAGGCCCTAGCGCATGAATCTGTGAAGCAGGAACGACCTCGGACCTCCAGGGGCCGAGAAACTTACAGATTTTCGGTGTCCGTCACCCTAAGTCATGTAAAAATCCAGCATATGTATGGTGCGTTCTCGGGTGCTATTAGAGATAGCGCAATAAACCAAAGCGAATTATCTGCAGGAGGCCCTGGCGCATGAATCTGTGCAGCGGGAACGACCTCGGACCACCAGGGGCCGAGAAAACCACCTTCTCATGGGGCCGGACGCTCAGGGTCAGCGAAAAGTCCAGGATATATCTGGTGATATCTCGGTTGCTATTACAGATAGCGCGGTAAATCAAAGTGCGTTGTTTGTAGGAGGCCCTGGCGCATGAATCTGGGCAGCGGGAACGACCTCGGACCACCAGGGGCCGAGAAAACCAGCGTCTCATGGGGCCGGACGCTCAGGGTCAGGAAAAATCCAATATATAACTGGTGATATCTCGGGTGCTATTCGAGATAGCGCAATAAACCAAAGTGAATTATCTGCAGGAGGCCCTGGCGCATGCATCTGTGCAGCGGGATCGACTACGGACCACCAGGGGCCGAGAAAACCACCGTCTCATGGGGCCGGACACTCAGGTTCAGGGAAAAATCCAATATATATCTGGTGATATCTCGGGTGCTATTAGAGATAGCGCAATAAACCAAAGTGAATTATCTGCAGATGGCCCTGGCGCATGATTCTGTGCAGCGGGAACGACCTCGGACCACCAGGGGCCGCGAAAACCACCGTCTCATGGGGCCGGACACTCAGGGTCAGGGAAAAATCCAATATATATCTGGTGATATCTCGGGTGCTATTAGAGATAGCGCAATTAACCAAAGTGGACTATCTGCAGGAGGCCCTGGCGAATGAATCTGTGCAGCGGGAGCGACCACGGACCACCAGGGGCCGAGACAACCACCGTCTCATGGTGCCGGACACTCAGGGTCAGGGAAAAATCCAATATATATCTGGTGATATCTTGGGTGCTATTAGAGATAGCGCAATAAACCAAAGTGAATTATCTGCAGGAGGCCCTGGCGAATGAATCTGTGCAGCGGGAACGACCTCGGACCACCAGGGGCCGAGAAAACCACCGTCTCATGGGGCCGGGCGCTCAGGGTCAGCGAAAAATCCAGGATATATCTGGTGATATCTCGGTTGCTATTACAGATAGCGCAGTAAATCAAAGTGCGTTGTTTGTAGGAGGCCCTGGCGCATGAATCTGGGCAGCGGGAACGACCTCGGACCACCAGGGGCCGAGAAAACCACCGTCTCATGGGGCCGGACGCTCAGGGTCAGTGAAAAATCCAATATATATCTGGTGATATCTCGGCTGCTATTACAGATAGCGCAATAAATCAAAGTGCATTGTCTGTAGGAGGCCCTGGCGCATGAATCTGTGCAGCGGGAACGTCCTCGGACCACCAGGGGCCGAGACAACCACCGTCTCATGGGGCCGGACACTCAGGGTCTGGGAAAAATCCAATATATATCCGGTGATATCTCGGGTCCTATTACAGATAGCGAAATAAATCAAAGTGCATTGTCTGTAGGAGACCCTGGCGCATGAATCTGTGCAGCGGGAACGACCTCGGACCACCAGGGACCGAGGAAACCACAGTCTCATGGGGCCGGACACTCAGGGTCAGGGGAAAATCCAATATATATCTGGTGATATCTCGGGTGCTATAAGATATAGCGCAATAAACCAAAGTGAATTATCTGCAGGAGGACCTGGCGCATGAATCTGTGCAACCGGAACGACCTCGGACCACCAGGGGCCGAGAAAACCACCGTCCCGAGGGGCCGAACACTTAGGGTCAGTGAAAAATCCAATATATATCTGGTGATATCACGGGTGCTATTACAGATAGCGCAATAAATCAAAGTGAATTACCTGCAGGAGGCCCTGGCGCATGAATCTGTGCAGCGGGAACGACCTCGGACCACCAGGGGCCGAGACAACCACAGTCTCATGGGGCCGGACACTCAGGGTCAGGGGAAAATCCAATATATATCTGGTGATATCCCGGGTGCTATTACAGATAGCGCAATAAATCAAAGTGCATTGTCTGTAGGAGTCCCTGGCGCATGAATCTGTGCAGCGGGAACGACCTCGGACCACCAGGGGCTGAGAAAACGTCCGTCTCATGGGGCCGGACACTCAGGGTCAGTGAAAAATCCAATATATATCTGGTGATATCTCGGCTGCTATTACAGATAGCGCAATAAATCAAAGTGCATTGTCTGTAGGAGGCCCTGGCGCATGAATCTGTGCAGCGGGAACGACCTCGGACCACCAGGGGCCGAGACAACCACTGTCTCATGGGGCCGGACACTCAGGGTCTGGGAAAAATCCAATATATATCCGGTGATATCTCGGGTCCTATTACAGATAGCGAAATAAATCAAAGTGCATTGTCTGTAGGAGACCCTGGCGCATGAATCTGTGCAGCGGGAACGACCTCGGACCACCAGGGGCCGAGAAAACGTCCGTCTCATGGGGCCGGGCACTCAGGGTCAGTGAAAAATCCAATATATATCTGGTGATATCTCGGCTGCTATAAGATATAGCGCAATAAACCAAAGTGAATTATCTGCAGGAGGACCTGGCGCATGAATCTGTGCAACCGGAACGACCTCGGACCACCAGGGGCCGAGAAAACCACCGTCCCGAGGGGCCGGACACTTAGGGTCAGTGAAAAATCCAATATATATCTGGTGATATCACGGGTGCTATTACAGATAGCGCAATAAATCAAAGTGTATTGTCTGTAGGAGGCCCTGGCGCATGAATCTGTGCAGCGGGAACGACCTCGGACCACCAGGGGCCGAGACAACCACAGTCTCATGGGGCCGGACACTCAGGGTCAGGGGAAAATCCAATATATATCTGGTGATATCCCGGGTGCTATTACAGACAGCGCAATCAATCAAAGTGCATTGTCTGTAGGAGTCCCTGGCGCATGAATCTGTGCAGCGGGAACGACCTGGGACCACCAGGGGCCGAGAAAACGTCCGTCACATGGGGCCGGACACTCAGGGTCAGTGAAAAATCCAATATATATCTGGTGATATCTCGGCTGCTATTACAGATAGCGCAATAAATCAAAGTGCATTGTCTGTAGGAGGCCCTGGCGCATGAATCTGTGCAGCGGGAACGACCTCGGACCACCAGGGGCCGAGACAACCACCGTCTCATGGGGCCGGACACTCAAGGTCTGGGAAAAATCCAATATATATCCGGTGATATCTCGGGTCCTATTACAGATAGCGAAATAAATCAAAGTGCATTGTCTGTAGGAGACCCTGGCGCATGAATCTGTGCAGCGGGAACGACCTCGGACCACCAGGGACCGAGGAAACCACAGTCTCATGGGGCCGGACACTCAGGGTCAGGGGAAAATCCAATATATATCTGGTGATATCTCGGGTGCTATAAGATATAGCGCAATAAACCAAAGTGAATTATCTGCAGGAGGACCTAGCGCATGAATCTGTGCAACCGGAACGACCTCGGACCACCAGGGGCCGAGAAAACCACCGTCCCGAGGGGCCGGACACTTAGGGTCAGTGAAAAATCCAATATATATCTGGTGATATCACGGGTGCTATTACAGATAGCGCAATAAATCAAAGTGAATTATCTGCAGGAGGCCCTGGCGCATGAATCTGTGCAGCGGGAACGACCTCGGACCACCAGGGGCCGAGAAAACCACAGTCTCATGGGGCCGGACACTCAGGGTCAGGGGAAAATCCAATATATATCTGGTGATATCTCGGGTGCTATTTGAGATAGCGCAATAAACCAAAGTGAATTATCTGCAGGAGGCCCTGGCGCATGAATCCGTGCAGCGGGAACGACCTCGGAACACCAGGGGCCGAAAAAACCACAGTCTCATGGGGCCGGACACTCAGGGTCAGGGGAAAATCCAATATATATCTGGTGATATCTCGGGTCCTATTACAGATAGCGCAATAAATCAAAGTGCATTGTCTGTAGGAGGCCGTGGCGCATGAATCTGGGCAGCGGGAACGACCTCGGACCACCAGGGACCGAGGAAACCACAGTCTCATGGGGCCGGACACTCAGGGTCAGGGGAAAATCCAAAATATATCTGGTGATATCTCTGGTGCTATTAGATATAGCGCAATAAACCAAAGTGAATTATCTGCAGGAGGACCTGGCGCATGAATCTGTGCAACGGGAACGACCTCGGACCACCAGGGGCCGAGAAAACCACCGTCCCGAGGGGCCGGACACTTAGGGTCAGTGAAAAATCCAATATATATCTGGTGATATCACGGGTGCTATTGCAGATAGCGCAATAAATCAAAGTGAATTATCTGCAGGAGGCCCTGGCGCATGAATCTGTGCAACGGCAACGACCTCGGACCACCAGGTGCCGAAAAAACCACTGTCTCATGGGGCGGGACACTCAGGGTCAGGGGAAAATCCAATATATATCTGGTGATATCTCGGGTGCTATTAGAGATACCGCAATAAACCAAAGTGAATTATCTGCAGGAGGACCTGGCGCATGAATCTGTGCAACGGGAACGACCTCGGACCACCAGGGGCCGAGAAAACGACAGTCTCAAGGGGCCGGACACTCAGGGTCAGGGGAAAGTCCAATATATATCTGGTGATATCTCGGGTGCTATTACAGATAGCGCAATAAATCAAAGTGCATTGTCTGTAGGAGGACCTGGCGTATAAATGTGGCCAGCGGGAACGACCTCGGACCACCAGGGGCCGAGAAAACCACTGTCTCATGGGGCCGGACACTCAGGGTCAGGGGAAAATCCAATATTTATCTGGTGGTATCTCGGGTGCTATTACAGATAGCGCAATAAATCAAAGTGCATTGCCTGTAGGAGGCCCTGGCGTACGAATCTGTGCATCGGGAACGACCTCGGACCACCAGGGGCCGAGACAACCACCGTCTCATGGGGCCGGACACTCAGGGTCAGGGAAAAATCCAATATATATCTGGTGATATCCCGGGTGCTATTACAGATAGCGCAATAAATCAAATTGCATTGTCTGTAGGAGTCCCTGGCGCATGAATCTGTGCAGCGGGAACGACCGCGGACCACCAGGGGCCGAGACAACCACTGTCTCATGGGGCCGGACACTCAGGGTCTGGGAAAAATCCAATATATATCCGGTGATATCTCGGGTCCTATTACAGATAGCGAAATAAATCAAAGTGCATTGTCTGTAGGAGACCCTGGCGCATGAATCTGTGCAGCGGGAACGACCTCGGACCACCAGGGACCGAGGAAACCATAGTCTCATGGGGCCGGACACTCAGGGTCAGGGGAAAATCCAATATATATCTGGTGATATCTCGGGTGCTATAAGATATAGCGCAATAAACCAAAGTGAATTATCTGCAGGAGGACCTGGCGCATGAATCTGTGCAACCGGAACGACCTCGGACCACCAGGAGCCGAGAAAACCACCGTCCCGAGGGGCCGGACCCTTAGGGTCAGTGAAAAATCCAATATATATCCGGTGATAACTCGGGTGCTATGACAGATAGCGCAATAAATCAAAGTGCATTGTCTGTAGGAGGCCCTGGCGCATGAATCTGTGCAGCGGGAACGACCTCGGACCACCAGGGGCCGAGAAAACGTCCGTCTCATGGGGCCGGGCACTCAGGGTCAGTGAAAAATCCAATATATATCTGGTGATATCTTGGCTGCTATTACAGGTAGGGCAATAAATCAAAGTGCCTTGCCTGTAGGAGGCCCTGGCGCATGAATCTGTGCAGCGGGAACGACCTCGGACCACCAGGGGCCGAGAAAACCACCGTCTCATAGGGCCGGACACTCAGGGTCTGGGAAAAATCCAATACATATCCGGTGATATCTCGGGTTCTATTACAGATAGCGCAATAAATCAAAGTGCATTGTCTGTAGGAGTCCCTGGCGCATGAATCTGTGCAGCGGGAAAGACCTCGGACCACCAGGGGCCGAGAAAACGTCCGTCTCATGGGGCCGGGTACTCAGGGTCAGTGAAAAATCCAATATATATCTGGTGATATCTCGGCTGCTATTACAGGTAGGGCAATAAATCAAAGTGCCTTGCCTGTAGGAGGCCCTGGCGCATGAATCTGTGCAGCGGGAACGACCTCGGACCACCAGGGGCCGAGAAAACCACCGTCTCATAGGGCCGGACACTCAGGGTCTGGGAAAAATTCAATACATATCCGGTGATATCTCGGGTTCTATTACAGATAGCGCAATAAATCAAAGTGAATTATCTGCAGGAGGCCCTGGCGCATGAATCTGTGCAGCGGGAACGACCTCGGACCACCAGGGGCCGGACACTAAGGGTCAGGGAAAAATCCAATATATATCTGGTTATATCTCGGGTGCTATTACAGATAGCGCAATAAATCAAAGTGAATTATCTGCAGGAGGCCCTGGCGCATGAATCTGTGCAACGGGAACGACCTCGGACCACCAGGGGCCGAAAAAACCACAGTCTCATGGGGCCGGACACTCAGGGTCAGAGGAAAATCCAATATATATCTGGTGATATCTCGGGTGCTATTAGAGATAGCGCAATAAACCAAAGTGAATTATCTGCAGGAGGACCTGGCGCATGAATCTGTGCAACGGGAATGACCTCGGACCACCAGGGGCCGAGAAAACGACAGTCTCAAGGGGCCGGACACTCAGGGTCAGGGGAAAATCCAATATGGATCTGGTGATATCTCGGGTGCTATTACAGATAGCGCAATAAATCAAAGTGCATTGTCTGTAGGAGGCCCTGGCGCATGAATCTGTGCAGCGGGAACGACCTCGGACCACCAGGGGCCGAGAAAACCACCGTCTCATGGTGCCGGATATTCAGGGACAGTGAAAAATCCAATATATATCTGGTGATATCTCGTGTGCTATTACAGATAGCGCAATAAATCAAAGTGCATTGTCTGTAGGAGGCCCTGGCGCATGAATCTGTGCAGCGGGAACGACCTCGGACAACCAGGGGCCGAGAAAACCACAGTCTCATGGGGCCGGACACTCAGGGTCAGGGGAAAATCCAATATATATCTGGTGATATCTCGTGTCCTATTACAGATAGCGAAATAAATCAAAGTGCATTGTCTGTAGGAGACCCTGGCGCATGAATATGTGCAGCGGGAACGACCTCGGACCACCAGGAACCGAGGAAACCACAGTCTCATGGGGCCGGACACTCAGGGTCAGGGGAAAATCCAATATATATCTGGTGATATCTCGCGTGCTATTAGATATAGCGCAATAAACCAAAGTGAATTATCTGCAGGAGGACCTGGCGCATGAATCTGTGCAACGGAAACGACCTCGGACCACCAGGGGCCGAGAAAACCAGCGTCCCGAGGGGCCGGACACTCAGGGTCAGGGAAAAATCCAGCATATATCTGGTGATATCTCGGGTGCTCTTACAGATAGCGCAATAAACCAAAGTGAATTATCTGCAGGAGAACCTGGCGCATGAATCTGTGCAACGGGAACGACCTCGGACCACCAGGGGCCGAAAAAACCACAGTCTCATGGGGCGGGACACTCAGGGTCAGGGGAAAATCCAATATATATCTGGTGATATCTCGGGTGCTATTAGAGATAGCGCAATAAACCAAAGTGAATTATCTGCAGGAGGAGCTGGCGCATGAATCTGTGCAACGGGAACGACCTCGGACCACCAGGGGCCGAGAAAACGACAGTCTCATGGGGCCGGACACTCAGGGTCAGGGAAAAATCCAATATATATCTGGTGATATCTCGGGTGCTATTACAGATAGCGCAATAAATCAAAGTGCATTGTCTGTAGGAGGACCTGGCGCATAAATGCGGCCAGCGGGAACGACCTCGGACCACCAGGGGCCGAGAAAACCACCGTCTCATGGGGCCGGACACTCAGGGTCAGGGGAAAATCCAATATTTATCTGGTGATATCTCGGGTGCTATTACAGATAGCGCAATAAATCAAAGTGCATTGTCTGTAGGAGGCCATGGCGCCCGAATCTGTGCATCGGGAACGACCTCGGACCACCAGGGGCCGAGGCAACCACCGTCTCATGGGGCCGGACACTCAGGGTCAGGGAAAAATCCAATATATATCTGGTGATATCTCGGCTGCTATTACAGATAGCGCAATAAATCAAAGTGCATTGTCTGTAGTAGGCCCTGGCGCATGAATCTGTGCAGCGGGAACGACCTCGGACCACCAGGGGCCGAGAAAACCACCGTCTCATGGGGCCGGACACTCAGGGTCAGGGAAAAATTCAATATATATCTGGTGATATCTCGGGTGCTATTAGAGATAGCGCAATAAACCAAAGTGAGTTATCTGCAGGAGGCCCTGGCGCCTGAATCTGTGCAGCGGGAACGACCTCGGACCACCAGGGGCCGAGAAAACCACCGTCTCATGGGGCCGGACACTCAGGGTCAGGGGAAAATCCAATATATATCTGGTGATATCTCGGGTGCTATTACAGATAGCGCAATAAATCAAAGTGCATTGTCTGTAGGAGGCCCTGGCGCATGAATCTTTGCAGCGGGAACGACCTCGGACCACCAGGGGCCGAGAAAACTACAGTCTCATGGGGCCGGTCACTCAGGGTCTGGGGAAAATCCGATATATATCTGGTGATATCTGGGGTCGTATTACAGATAGCGAAATAAACCAAAGTGAATTATCTGCAGGAGGCCCTGGCGCATGAATCTGTGCAGCGGAAACGACCTCGGTCCACCAGGGGCCGAGAAAACCGCCGTGTCATGGGGCTGGACACTCAGGGAGAGGGAAATATCCAATATATATCTGGTGATATCTCGGGTGCTATTACAGATAGCGCAATAAATCAAAGTGCATTGTCTGTAGGAGGCCGTGGCGCATGAATCTGGGCAGCGGGAACGACCTCGGACCACCAGGGGCCGAGAAGACCACCGTCTCATGGGGCCGGCCACTCAGGGTCAGGGGAAAATCCAATATATATCTGGTGATATCTCGGGTGCTATTAGAGATAGCGCAATAAACCAAAGTGAATTATCTGCAGGAGGCCCTGGCGCATGCATCTGTGCAGCGGGAACGACCTCGGACCACCAGGGGCCGAGAAAACCACCGTCTCATGGGGCCGGACACTCAGGGTCAGGGGAAAATTCAATATATATCTGGTGATATCTCGGGTGCTATTACAGATAGCGCAATAAATCAAAGTGCATTGTCTGTAGGAGGCCCTGGCGCATGAATCTGTGCAGCGGGAACGACCTCGGACCACCTGGGGCCGAGAAAACCACAGTCTCATGGGGCCGGGCACTCAGGGTCAGGGGAAAATCCAATATATATCTGGTGATATCTCGGCTGCTATTACAGATAGCGCAATAAGTCAAAGTGCATTGTCTGTAGGAGGCCCTGGCGCATGAATCTGTGTAGCGGGAACGACCTCGGACCACCAGGGGCCGAGACAACCACCATCTCATGCGGCCGGACACTCATGGTCTGGGAAAAATCCAATATATCTGGTGATATCTCGGGTGCTATTAGAGATAGCGCAATAAATCAAAGTGCATTGTCTGTAGGAGGCCGTGGCGCAAGAATCTGTGCAGCGGGAACGACCTCGGACCACCAGGGGTCGAGAAAACCACCGTCTCATGGGGCCGGACACTCAGGGTCAGGGGAAAATCCAATATATATCTGGTGATATCTCGGGTGCTATTACAGATAGCGCAATAAATCAAAGTGCATTGTCTGTAGGAGGCCCTGGCGCCTGAGTCTGTGCAGCGGGAACGACCTCGGACCACCAGGGGCCGAGAAAACCACCGTCTCATGGGGCCGGACACTCAGGGTCAGGGGAAAATCCAATATATATCTGGTGATATCTCGGGTGCTATTACAGATAGCGCAATAAATCAAAGTGCATTGTCTGTAGGAGGCCCTGGCGCATGAATCTGTGCAGCGGGAACGACCTCGGAGCACCAGGGGCCGAGAAAACCACCGTCTCATGGGGCCGGACACTCAGGGTCAGGGGAAAATCCAATATATCTGGTGATATCTCGGGTGCTATTAGAGATAGCGCAATAAATCAAAGTGCATTGTCTGTAGGAGGCCCTGGCGCATGAATCTTTGCAGCGGGAACGACCTCGGACCACCAGG
Source organism: Nomia melanderi (assembly GCF_051020985.1). NCBI lineage: Eukaryota > Metazoa > Arthropoda > Insecta > Hymenoptera > Halictidae > Nomia > Nomia melanderi. The sequence continues at coordinate 1,891,223 of NW_027475130.1, forward strand.
GGCCGAGAAAACTACAGTCTCATGGGGCCGGTCACTCAGGGTCTGGGGAAAATCCAATATATATCTGGTGATATCTGGGGTCCTATTACAGATAGCGAAATAAACCAAAGTGAATTATCTGCAGGAGGCCCTGGCGCATGAATCTGTGCAGCGGAAACGACCTCGGTCCACCAGGGGCCGAGAAAACCGCCGTCTCATGGGGCCGGACACTCAGGGTCAGGGGAAAATTCAATATATATCTGGTGATATCTCGGGTGCTATTACAGATAGCGCAATAAATCAAAGTGCATTGTCTGTAGGAGGCCCTGGCGCATGAATCTGTGCAGCGGGAACGACCTCGGACCACCTGGGGCCGAGAAAACCACAGTCTCATGGGGCCGGGCACTCAGGGTCAGGGGAAAATCCAATATATATCTGGTGATATCTCGGGTCCTATTACTGATAGCGCAATAAATCAAAGTGCATTGTCTGTAGGAGGCCGTGGCGCAAGAAGCTGTGCAGCGGGAACGACCTCGGACCACCAGGGGTCGAGAAAACCACCGTCTCATGGGGCCGGACACTCAGGGTCAGGGGAAAATGCAATATATATCTGGTGATATCTCGGGTGCTATTACAGATAGCGCAATAAATCAAAGTGCATTGTCTGTAGGAGGCCCTGGCGCATGAATCTGTGCAGCGGGAACGACCTCGGACCACCAGGGGCCGAGAAAACCACCGTCTCATGGGGCCGGACACTCAGGGTCAGGGAAAAATCCAATATATATCTGGTGATATCTCGGGTGCTATTAGAGATAGCGCAATAAACCAAAGTGAGTTATCTGCAGGAGGCCCTGGCGCCTGAATCTGTGCAGCGGGAACGACCTCGGACCACCAGGGGCCGAGAAAACCACCGTCTCATGGGGCCGGACACTCATGGTCAGGGGAAAATGCAATATATATCTGGTGATATCTCGGGTGCTATTACAGATAGCGCAATAAATCAAAGTGCATTGTCTGTAGGAGGCCCTGGCGCATGAATCTGTGCAGCGGGAACTACCTCGGACCACCAGGGGCCGAGAAAATCAGCGTCTCATGGGGCCGGACGTTCAGGGTCAGGGAGAAATCCTATATATATCTGGTGATATCTCGGGTGCTATTACAGATAGCGCAATAAATCAAAGTGCATTGTCTGTAGGAGGCCCTGGCGCATGAATCTGTGCAGCGGGAACGACCTCGGACAACCAGGGGCCGAGAAAACCACAGTCTCATGGGGCCGGACACTCAGGGTCAGGGGAAAATCCAATATATATCTGGTGATATCTCGTGTCCTATTACAGATAGCGAAATAAATCAAAGTGCATTGTCTGTAGGAGACCCTGGCGCATGAATATGTGCAGCGGGAACGACCTCGGACCACCAGGAACCGAGGAAACCACAGTCTCATGGGGCCGGACACTCAGGGTCAGGGGAAAATCCAATATATATCTGGTGATATCTCGCGTGCTATTAGATATAGCGCAATAAACCAAAGTGAATTATCTGCAGGAGGACCTGGCGCATGAATCTGTGCAACGGAAACGACCTCGGACCACCAGGGGCCGAGAAAACCAGCGTCCCGAGGGGCCGGACACTCAGGGTCAGGGAAAAATCCAGCATATATCTGGTGATATCTCGGGTGCTCTTACAGATAGCGCAATAAACCAAAGTGAATTATCTGCAGGAGAACCTGGCGCATGAATCTGTGCAACGGGAACGACCTCGGACCACCAGGGGCCGAAAAAACCACAGTCTCATGGGGCGGGACACTCAGGGTCAGGGGAAAATCCAATATATATCTGGTGATATCTCGGGTGCTATTAGAGATAGCGCAATAAACCAAAGTGAATTATCTGCAGGAGGAGCTGGCGCATGAATCTGTGCAACGGGAACGACCTCGGACCACCAGGGGCCGAGAAAACGACAGTCTCATGGGGCCGGACACTCAGGGTCAGGGAAAAATCCAATATATATCTGGTGATATCTCGGGTGCTATTACAGATAGCGCAATAAATCAAAGTGCATTGTCTGTAGGAGGACCTGGCGCATAAATGCGGCCAGCGGGAACGACCTCGGACCACCAGGGGCCGAGAAAACCACCGTCTCATGGGGCCGGACACTCAGGGTCAGGGGAAAATCCAATATTTATCTGGTGATATCTCGGGTGCTATTACAGATAGCGCAATAAATCAAAGTGCATTGTCTGTAGGAGGCCATGGCGCCCGAATCTGTGCATCGGGAACGACCTCGGACCACCAGGGGCCGAGGCAACCACCGTCTCATGGGGCCGGACACTCAGGGTCAGGGAAAAATCCAATATATATCTGGTGATATCTCGGCTGCTATTACAGATAGCGCAATAAATCAAAGTGCATTGTCTGTAGGAGGCCCTGGCGCATGAATCTGTGCAGCGGGAACGACCTCGGACCACCACGGGCCGAGACAACCACCGTCTCATGGGGCCGGACACTCAGGGTCTGGGAAAAATCCAATATATATCTGGTGATATCTTGGGTGCTATTAGAGATAGCGCAATAAACCAAAGTGGATTATCTGCAGGAGAACCTGGCGCATGAATCTGTGCAACGGGAACGACCTCGGACCACCAGGGGCCGAAAAAACCACAGTCTCATGGGGCGGGACACTCAGGGTCAGGGGAAAATCCAATATATATCTGGTGATATCTCGGGTGCTATTACAGATAGCGCACTAAATCAAAGTATATTGTCTGTAGGAGGCCCTGGCGCATGAATCTGTGCAGCGGGAACTACCTCGGACCACCAGGGGCCGAGAAAATCAGCGTCTCATGGGGCCGGACGTTCAGGGTCAGGGAGAAATCCTATATATATCTGGTGATATCTCGGGTGCTATTACAGATAGCGCAATAAGTCAAAGTGCATTGTCTGTAGGAGGCCCTGGCGCATGAATCTGTGTAGCGGGAACGACCTCGGACCACCAGGGGCCGAGACAACCACCATCTCATGCGGCCGGACACTCATGGTCTGGGAAAAATCCAATATATCTGGTGATATCTCGGGTGCTATTAGAGATAGCGCAATAAATCAATGTGCATTGTCTGTAGGAGGCCGTGGCGCAAGAATCTGTGCAGCGGGAACGACCTCGGACCACCAGGGGTCGAGAAAACCACCGTCTCATGGGGCCCGACACTCAGGGTCAGGGGAAAATCCAATATATATCTGGTGATATCTCGGGTGCTATTACAGATAGCGCAATAAATCAAAGTGCATTGTCTGTAGGAGGCCCTGGCGCATGAATCTGTGCAGCGGGAACGACCTCGGACAACCAGGGGCCGAGAAAACCACCGTCTCATGGGGCCGGACACTCAGGGTCAGGGAAAAATTCAATATATATCTGGTGATATCTCGGGTGCTATTAGAGATAGCGCAATAAATCAAAGTGCATTGTCTGTAGGAGGCCCTGGCGCATGAATCTGTGCAGCGGGAACGACCTCGGAGCACCAGGGGCCGAGAAAACCACCGTCTCATGGGGCCGGACACTCAGGGTCAGGGGAAAATCCAATATATCTGGTGATATCTCGGGTGCTATTAGAGATAGCGCAATAAATCAAAGTGCATTGTCTGTAGGAGGCCCTGGCGCATGAATCTTTGCAGCGGGAACGACCTCGGACCACCAGGGGCCGAGAAAACTACAGTCTCATGGGGCCGAGCACTCAGGGTCTGGGGAAAATCCAATATATATCTGGTGATATCTGGGGTCCTATTACAGATAGCGAAATAAACCAAAGTGAATTATCTGCAGGAGGCCCTGGCGCATGAATCTGTGCAGCGGAAACGACCTCGGTCCACCAGGGGCCGAGAAAACCGCCGTCTCATGGGGCCGGACACTCAGGGTCAGGGGAAAATTCAATATATATCTGGTGATATCTCGGGTGCTATTACAGATAGCGCAATAAATCAAAGTGCATTGTCTGTAGGAGGCCCTGGCGCATGAATCTGTGCAGCGGGAACGACCTCGGACCACCTGGGGCCGAGAAAACCACAGTCTCATGGGGCCGGGCACTCAGGGTCAGGGGAAAATCCAATATATATCTGGTGATATCTCGGGTCCTATTACTGATAGCGCAATAAATCAAAGTGCATTGTCTGTAGGAGGCCGTGGCGCAAGAAGCTGTGCAGCGGGAACGACCTCGGACCACCAGGGGTCGAGAAAACCACCGTCTCATGGGGCCGGACACTCAGGGTCAGGGGAAAATGCAATATATATCTGGTGATATCTCGGGTGCTATTACAGATAGCGCAATAAATCAAAGTGCATTGTCTGTAGGAGGCCCTGGCGCATGAATCTGTGCAGCGGGAACGACCTCGGACCACCAGGGGCCGAGAAAATCTGCGTCTCATGGGGCCGGACGTTCAGGGTCAGGGAGAAATCCTATATATATCTGGTGATATCTCGGGTGCTATTAGAGATAGCGCAATAAATCAAAGTAAATTATCTGCAGGGCGCCCTGGCGCATGAATCTGTGCAGCGGGAACGACCTCCGACCACCAGGGGCCGAGAAAACCACCGTCTCATGGGGCCGGACACTCAGGGTCAGGGGAAAATCCAATATATATCTGGTGATATCTCGGGTGCTATTACAGATAGCGCAATAAATCAAAGTGCATTGTCTGTAGGAGGCCCTGGCGCATGAATCTGTGCAGCGGGAACGACCTCGGACAACCAGGGGCCGAGAAAACCAGCGTCTCATGGGGCCGGACACTCAGGGTCAGGGAAAAATCCAATATATATCTGGTGATATCTCGGGTGCTATTAGAGATAGCGCAATAAACCAAAGTGAGTTATCTGCAGGAGGCCCTGGCGCCTGAATCTGTGCAGCGGGAACGACCTCGGACCACCAGGGGCCGAGAAAACCACCGTCTCATGGGGCCGGACACTCAGGGTCAGGGGAAAATCCAATATATATCTGGTGATATCTCGGGTGCTATTACAGATAGCGCAATAAATCAAAGTGCATTGTCTGTAGGAGGCCCTGGCGCATGAATCTGTGCAGCGGGAACGACCTCGGAGCACCAGGGGCCGAGAAAACCACCGTCTCATGGGGCCGGACACTCAGGGTCAGGGGAAAATCCAATATATATCTGGTGATATCTCGGCTGCTATTACAGATAGCGCAATAAGTCAAAGTGCATTGTCTGTAGGAGGCCCTGGCGCATGAATCTGTGCAGCGGGAACGACCTCGGACCACCTGGGGCCGAGAAAACCACAGTCTCATGGGGCCGGGCACTCAGGGTCAGGGGAAAATCCAATATATATCTGGTGATATCTCGGGTCCTATTACAGATAGCGCAATAAATCAAAGTGCATTGTCTGTAGGAGGCCGTGGCGCAAGAAGCTGTGCAGCGGGAACGACCTCGGACCACCAGGGGTCGAGAAAACCACCGTCTCATGGGGCCGGACACTCAGGGTCAGGGGAAAATGCAATATATATCTGGTGATATCTCGGGTGCTATTACAGATAGCGCAATAAATCAAAGTGCATTGTCTGTAGGAGGCCCTGGCGCATGAATCTGTGCAGCGGGAACGACCTCGGACCACCAGGGGCCGAGAAAACCACCGTCTCATGGGGCCGGACACTCAGGGTCAGGGAAAAATCCAATATATATCTGGTGATATCTCGGGTGCTATTACAGATAGCGCAATAAATCAAAGTGCATTGTCTGTAGGAGGCCCTGGCGCATGAATCTGTGCAGCGGGAACGACCTCGGACAACCAGGGGCCGAGAAAACCACCGTCTCATGGGGCCGGACACTCAGGGTCAGGGAAAAATTCAATATATATCTGGTGATATCTCGGGTGCTATTAGAGATAGCGCAATAAATCAAAGTGCATTGTCTGTAGGAGGCCCTGGCGCATGAATCTGTGCAGCGGGAACGACCTCGGAGCACCAGGGGCCGAGAAAACCACCGTCTCATGGGGCCGGACACTCAGGGTCAGGGGAAAATCCAATATATCTGGTGATATCTCGGGTGCTATTAGAGATAGCGCAATAAATCAAAGTGCATTGTCTGTAGGAGGCCCTGGCGCATGAATCTTTGCAGCGGGAACGACCTCGGACCACCAGGGGCCGAGAAAACTACAGTCTCATGGGGCCGAGCACTCAGGGTCTGGGGAAAATCCAATATATATCTGGTGATATCTGGGGTCCTATTACAGATAGCGAAATAAACCAAAGTGAATTATCTGCAGGAGGCCCTGGCGCATGAATCTGTGCAGCGGAAACGACCTCGGTCCACCAGGGGCCGAGAAAACCGCCGTCTCATGGGGCCGGACACTCAGGGTCAGGGGAAAATTCAATATATATCTGGTGATATCTCGGGTGCTATTACAGATAGCGCAATAAATCAAAGTGCATTGTCTGTAGGAGGCCCTGGCGCATGAATCTGTGCAGCGGGAACGACCTCGGACCACCTGGGGCCGAGAAAACCACAGTCTCATGGGGCCGGGCACTCAGGGTCAGGGGAAAATCCAATATATATCTGGTGATATCTCGGGTCCTATTACTGATAGCGCAATAAATCAAAGTGCATTGTCTGTAGGAGGCCGTGGCGCAAGAAGCTGTGCAGCGGGAACGACCTCGGACCACCAGGGGTCGAGAAAACCACCGTCTCATGGGGCCGGACACTCAGGGTCAGGGGAAAATGCAATATATATCTGGTGATATCTCGGGTGCTATTACAGATAGCGCAATAAATCAAAGTGCATTGTCTGTAGGAGGCCCTGGCGCATGAATCTGTGCAGCGGGAACGACCTCGGACCACCAGGGGCCGAGAAAATCTGCGTCTCATGGGGCCGGACGTTCAGGGTCAGGGAGAAATCCTATATATATCTGGTGATATCTCGGGTGCTATTAGAGATAGCGCAATAAATCAAAGTAAATTATCTGCAGGGCGCCCTGGCGCATGAATCTGTGCAGCGGGAACGACCTCCGACCACCAGGGGCCGAGAAAACCACCGTCTCATGGGGCCGGACACTCAGGGTCAGGGGAAAATCCAATATATATCTGGTGATATCTCGGGTGCTATTACAGATAGCGCAATAAATCAAAGTGCATTGTCTGTAGGAGGCCCTGGCGCATGAATCTGTGCAGCGGGAACGACCTCGGACAACCAGGGGCCGAGAAAACCAGCGTCTCATGGGGCCGGACACTCAGGGTCAGGGAAAAATCCAATATATATCTGGTGATATCTCGGGTGCTATTAGAGATAGCGCAATAAACCAAAGTGAGTTATCTGCAGGAGGCCCTGGCGCCTGAATCTGTGCAGCGGGAACGACCTCGGACCACCAGGGGCCGAGAAAACCACCGTCTCATGGGGCCGGACACTCAGGGTCAGGGGAAAATCCAATATATATCTGGTGATATCTCGGGTGCTATTACAGATAGCGCAATAAATCAAAGTGCATTGTCTGTAGGAGGCCCTGGCGCATGAATCTGTGCAGCGGGAACGACCTCGGAGCACCAGGGGCCGAGAAAACCACCGTCTCATGGGGCCGGACACTCAGGGTCAGGGGAAAATCCAATATATATCTGGTGATATCTCGGCTGCTATTACAGATAGCGCAATAAGTCAAAGTGCATTGTCTGTAGGAGGCCCTGGCGCATGAATCTGTGCAGCGGGAACGACCTCGGACCACCTGGGGCCGAGAAAACCACAGTCTCATGGGGCCGGGCACTCAGGGTCAGGGGAAAATCCAATATATATCTGGTGATATCTCGGGTCCTATTACAGATAGCGCAATAAATCAAAGTGCATTGTCTGTAGGAGGCCGTGGCGCAAGAAGCTGTGCAGCGGGAACGACCTCGGACCACCAGGGGTCGAGAAAACCACCGTCTCATGGGGCCGGACACTCAGGGTCAGGGGAAAATGCAATATATATCTGGTGATATCTCGGGTGCTATTACAGATAGCGCAATAAATCAAAGTGCATTGTCTGTAGGAGGCCCTGGCGCATGAATCTGTGCAGCGGGAACGACCTCGGACCACCAGGGGCCGAGAAAACCACCGTCTCATGGGGCCGGACACTCAGGGTCAGGGAAAAATCCAATATATATCTGGTGATATCTCGGGTGCTATTAGAGATAGCGCAATAAACCAAAGTGAGTTATCTGCAGGAGGCCCTGGCGGCTGAATCTGTGCAGCGGGAACGACCTCGGACCACCAGGGGCCGAAAAAACCACAGTCTCATGGGGCCGGACACTCAGGGTCGGGGGAAAATCCAATATATATCTGTTGATATCTCGGGTGCTATTACAGATAGCGAAATAAACCAAAGTGAATTATCTGCAGGAGGCCCTGGCGCATGAATCTGTGCAGCGGAAACGACCTCGGTCCACCAGGGGCCGAGAAAACCGCCGTCTCATGGGGCTGGACACTCAGGGAGAGGGAAATATCCAATATATATCTGGTGATATCTCGGGTCCTATTACAGATAGCGCAATAAATCAAAGTGCATTGTCTGTAGCAGGCCGTGGCGCAAGAAGCTGTGCAGCGGGAACGACCTCGGACCACCAGGGGTCGAGAAAACCACCGTCTCATGGGGCCGGACACTCAGGGTCAGGGGAAAATGCAATATATATCTGGTGATATCTCGGGTGCTATTACAGATAGCGCAATAAATCAAAGTGCATTGTCTGTAGGAGGCCCTGGCGCATGAATCTGTGCAGCGGGAACGACCTCGGACCACCAGGGGCCGAGAAAACCACCGTCTCATGGGGCCGGAAACTCAGGTTCAGGGAAAAATCCAATATATATCTGGTGATATCTCGGGTGCTATTAGAGATAGCGCAATAAACTAAAGTGAGTTATCTGCAGGAGGCCCTGGCGCATGAATCTGTGCAGCGGGAACGACCTCGGACCACCAGGGGCCGAGAAAACCACAGTCTCATGGGGCCGGGCACTCAGGGTCAGGGGAAAATCCAATATATATCTGGTGATATCTCGGGTCCTATTACAGATAGCGCAATAAATCAAAGTGCATTGTCTGTAGCAGGCCGTGGCGCAAGAAGCTGTGCAGCGGGAACGACCTCGGACCACCAGGGGTCGAGAAAACCACCGTCTCATGGGGCCGGACACTCAGGGTCAGGGGAAAATGCAATATATATCTGGTGATATCTCGGGTGCTATTACAGATAGCGCAATAAATCAAAGTGCATTGTCTGTAGGAGGCCCTGGCGCATGAATCTGTGCAGCGGGAACGACCTCGGACCACCAGGGGCCGAGAAAACCACCGTCTCATGGGGCCGGAAACTCAGGTTCAGGGAAAAATCCAATATATATCTGGTGATATCTCGGGTGCTATTAGAGATAGCGCAATAAACTAAAGTGAGTTATCTGCAGGAGGCCCTGGCGCCTGAATCTCTGCAGCGGGAACGACCTCGGACCACCAGAGGCCGAGAAAACCACCGTCTCATGGGGCCGGACACTCAGGGTCAGGGGAAAATCCAATATATATGAGGTGATATCTCGGGTGCTATTAGAGATAGCGCAATATACCAAAGTGAATTATCTGCAGGAGGCCCTGGCGCATGAATCTGGGCAGCGGGAACGACCTCGGACCACCAGGGGCCGAGAAGACCACCGTCCCATGGGGCCGGCCACTCAGGGTCAGGGGAAAATCCAATATATATCTGGTGATATCTCGGCTGCTATTACAGATAGCGCAATAAATCAAAGTGCATTGTCTGTAGGAGGCCCTGGCGCATGAATCTGTGCAGCGGGAACGACCTCGGACCACCAGGGGCCGAGACAACCACCGTCTCATGGGGCCGGACACTCAGGGTCAGGGAAAAATCCAATATATATCTGGTGATATCTCGGGTGCTATTAGAGATAGCGCAATAAACCAAAGTGAGTTATCTGCAGGAGGCCCTGGCGCCTGAATCTGTGCAGCGGGAACGACCTCGGACCACCAGGGGCCGAGAAAACCACCGTCTCATGGGGCCGGACACTCAGTGTCAGGGGAAAATCCAATATATATCTGGTGATATCTCGGGTGCTATTAGAGATAGCGCAATATACCAAAGTGAATTATCTGCAGGAGGCCCTGGCGCATGAATCTGGGCAGCGGGAACGACCTCGGACCACCAGGGGCCGAGAAGACCACCGTCTCATGGGGCCGGCCACTCAGGGTCAGGGGAAAATCCAATATATATCTGGTGATATCTCGGGTGCAATTAGAGATAGCGCAATAAGTCAAAGGGAATTATCTGCAGGAGGCCCTGGCGCATGCATCTGTGCAGCGGGAACGACCTCGGACCACCAGGGGCCGAGACAACCACCGTCTCATGGGGCCGGACACTCAGGGTCAGGGAAAAATCCAATATATATCTGGTGATATCCCGGGTGCTATTTCAGATAGCGCAATAAATCAAAGTGCATTGCCTGTAGGAGTCCCTGGCGCATGAATCTGTGCAGCGGGAACGACCTCCGACCACCAGGGGCCGAGAAAACGTCCGTCTCATGGGGCCGGACACTCAGGGTCAGTGAAAAATCCAATATATATCTGGTGATATCTCGGGTGCTATTACAGATAGCGCAATAAATTAAAGTGCATTGTCTGTAGGAGGCCCTGGCGCATGAATCTGTGCAGCGGGAACGACCTCGGACCACCAGGGGCCGAGACAACCACCGTCTCATGGGGCCGGACACTCAGGGTCTGGGAAAAATCCAATATATATCCGGTGATATCTCGGGTGCTATTACAGATAGCGCAATAAATCAAAGTGCATTGTCTGTAGGAGGCCCTGGCGCATGAAGCGGTGCAGCGGGAACGACCTCGGACCACCAGGGGCCGAGAAAATCAGCGTCTCATGGGGTCGGACAGTCAGGGTCAGGGAGAAATCCTATATATATATCTGGTGATATCTCGGGTGCTATTAGAGATAGCGCAATAAATCAAAGTAAATTATCTGCAGGGGGTCCTGGCGCATGAATCTGTGCAGCGGGAACGACCTCGGACCACCAGGGGCCGAGAAAACCACCGTCTCATGGGGCCGGACACTCAGGGTCAGGGGAAAATCCAATATATATCTGGTGATATCTCGGGTGCTATTACAGATAGCGCAATAAATCAAAGTGCATTGTCTGTAGGAGGCCCTGGCGCATGAATCTGTGCAGCGGGAACGACCTCGGACAACAAGGGGCCGAGAAAACCACCGTCTCATGGGGCCGGACACTCAGGGTCAGGGAAAAATCCAATATATATCTGGTGATATCTCGGGTGCTATTAGAGATAGCGCAATAAACCAAAGTGAGTTATCTGCAGGAGGCCCTGGCGCCTGAATCTGTGCAGCGGGAACGACCTCGGACCACCAGGGGCCGAAAAAACCACAGTCTCATGGGGCCGGACACTCATGGTCCGGGGAAAACCCAATATATATCTGGTGATATCTCGGGTCCTATTACAGATAGCGCAATAAATCAAAGTGCATTGTCTGTAGGAGGCCGTGGCGCATGAATCTGGGAAGCGGGAACGACCTCGGACCACCAGGGGCCGAGAAGACCACCGTCTCATGGGGCCGGCCACTCAGGGTCAGGGGAAAATCCAATATATATCTGGTGATATCTCGGGTGCTATTACAGATAGCGCAATAAATCAAAGTGCATTGTCTGTAGGAGGCCCTGGCGCATGAATCTGTGCAGCGGGAACGACCTCGCACCACCAGGGGCCGAGAAAACCACCGTCTCATGGGGCCGGACACTCAGGGTCAGGGAAAAATCCAATATATATCTGGTGATATCTCGGGTGCTATTAGAGATAGCGCAATAAACCAAAGTGAGTTATCTGCAGGAGGCCCTGGCGCCTGAATCTGTGCAGCGGGAACGACCTCGGAAAACCAGAGGCCGAGAAAACCACCGTCTCATGGGGCCGGACACTCAGGGTCAGGGGAAAATCCAATATATATGTGGTGATATCTCGGGTGCTATTAGAGATAGCGCAATATACCAAAGTGAATTATCTGCAGGAGGCCCTGGCGCATGAATCTGGGCAGCGGGAACGACCTCGGACCACCAGGGGCCGAGAAGACCACCGTCCCATGGGGCCGGCCACTCAGGGTCAGGGGAAAATCCAATATATATCTGGTGATATCTCGGGTGCAATTAGAGATAGCGCAATAAGTCAAAGGGAATTATCTGCAGGAGGCCCTGGCGCATGCATCTGTGCAGCGGGAACGACCTCGGACCACCAGGGGCCGAGACAACCACCGTCTCATGGGGCCGGACACTCAGGGTCAGGGAAAAATCCAATATATATCTGGTGATATCCCGGGTGCTATTTCAGATAGCGCAATAAATCAAAGTGCATTGCCTGTAGGAGTCCCTGGCGCATGAATCTGTGCAGCGGGAACGACCTCCGACCACCAGGGGCCGAGAAAACGTCCGTCTCATGGGGCCGGACACTCAGGGTCAGTGAAAAATCCAATATATATCTGGTGATATCTCGGGTGCTATTACAGATAGCGCAATAAATTAAAGTGCATTGTCTGTAGGAGGCCCTGGCGCATGAATCTGTGCAGCGGGAACGACCTCGGACCACCAGGGGCCGAGACAACCACCGTCTCATGGGGCCGGACACTCAGGGTCTGGGAAAAATCCAATATATATCCGGTGATATCTCGGGTGCTATTACAGATAGCGCAATAAATCAAAGTGCATTGTCTGTAGGAGGCCCTGGCGCATGAAGCGTAGCAGCGGGAACGACCTCGGACCACCAGGGGCCGAGAAAACCACCGTCTCATGGGGCCGGACACTCAGGGTCTGGGAAAAATCCAATATATATCCGGTGATATCTCGGGTGCTATTACAGATAGCGCAATAAATCAAAGTGCATTGTCTGTAGGAGGCCCTGGCGCATGAATCTGTGCAGCGGGAACGACCTCGGACCACCAGGGGCCGAGAAAACCGCAGTCTCATGGGGCCGGACGCTCAGGGTCAGGGGAAAATCCAGTATATAACTGGTGATATCTCGGGTGCTATTACAGATAGCGCAATAAATCAAAGTGCATTGTCTGTAGGAGGCCCTGGCGCATGAATCTGTGCAGCGGGAACGACCTCGGACCACCAGGGGACGAGAAAACGACCGTCTGAAGGGGCCGGACACTCAGGGTCAGTGAAAAATCCAATATATATCTGGTGATATCTCGGGTGCTATTACAGATAGCGCAATAAATCAAAGTGCATTGTCTGTAGGAGGCCCTGGCGCATGAATCTGTGCAGCGGGAACGACCTCGAACGACCAGGGGCCGAGAAAACCACAGTCTCATGGGACCGGACACTCAGGGTCAGGGGAAAATCCAGTATATATCTGGTGATATCTCGGGTGCTATTAGAGATAGCGCAATAAACCAAAGTGAATTATCTGCAGGAGGCCCTGGCGCATGAATCTGTGCAGCGGGAACGTCCTCGGACCTCCAGGGGCCGAGACAACCACCGTCTCATGGGGCCGGGCACTCAGGGTCAGGGTAAAATCCAATATATATCTGGTGATATCTCGGGTGCTATTACAGATAGCGCAATAAATCAAAGTGCATTGTCTGTAGGAGGCCCTGGCGCATGCATCTGTGCAGCGGGAACGACCTCGGACCACCAGGGGCCGAGACAACCACCGTCTCATGGGGCCGGACACTCAAGGTCAGGGAAAAATCCAATATATATCTGGTGATATCCCGGGTGCTATTACAGATAGCGCAATAAATCAAAGTGCATTGCCTGTAGGAGTCCCTGGCGCATGAATCTGTGCAGCGGGAACGACCTCGGACCACCAGGGGCCGAGAAAACGACCGTCTCATGGGGTCGGACTCTCAGGGTCAGTGAAAAATCCAATATATATCTGGTGATATCTCGGCTGCTATTACAGATAGCGCAATAAATCAAAGTGCATTGTCTGTAGGAGGCCCTGGCGCATGAATCTGTGCAGCGGGAACGACCTCGGACCACCAGGGGCCGAGAAAACCACAGTCTCATGGGGCCGGACACTCAGGGTCAGGGGAAAATCCAGTATATATCTGGTGATATCTCGGGTGCTATTAGAGATAGCGCAATAAATCAAAGTGCATTGTCTGCAGGAGGCCCTGGCGCATGAATCTGTGCAGCGGGAACGACCTCGGACCACCAGGGGCCGAGAAAACCACAGTCTCATGGGGCCGGACACTCAGGGTCAGGGTAAAATACAATATATATCTGGTGATATCTCGGGTTCTATTACAGATAGCGCGATAAATCAAAGTGCATTGCCTGCAGGAAGCCCTGGCGCACGAATCTGTGCAGCAGCAACGACGTCGGAACACCAGGGGCCAAAAAAATTACAGATTTTCGGTATCCGTCACCCAAGGTCATGTAAAAATCCAGCATATATCTGGTGATATCTCGGGTGCTATTAGAGATAGCGCGATAAATCAAAGTGCATTGTCTGCAGGAGGCCCTGGCGCATGCAGCTGTGCAGCAGCAACGACGTCGGAACACCAGGGGCCAAGAAAATTACAGATTTTCGGTATCCGTCACCCAAGGTCATGTAAGAATCCAGCATATATCTGGTGATATCTCGGGTTCTATTATAGATAGCGCGATAAATCAAAGTGCATTGCCTGCAGGAGGCCCTGGCGCATGCATGTGTGCAGCGGGAACAGTCTCGGACCACCAGGGGCCGAGAAAACCACCGTCTCATGGGGCCGGACACTCAGGGTCAGGGAAAAATCCAATATATATCCGGTGATATCTCGGGTGCTATTAGAGATAGCGCAATAAACCAAAGTGAATTATCTGCAGGAGGCCCTGGCGCATGAATCTGTGCAACGGGAACGACCTCGGACCACCAGGGGCCGAGAAAACCACAGTCACATGGGGCCGGATACTCAGGGTCAGGGGAAAATCAAATATATATCTGGTGATATCTCGGGTGCTATTACAGATAGCGCAATAAATCAAAGTGCATTGTCTGTAGGAGGCCCTGGCGCATGAATCTGTGCAGCGGGAACGACCTCGGACCACCAGGGGCCGAGAAAACCACAGTCTCATGGGGCCGGACACTCAGGGTCAGGGGAAAATCCAGTATATATCTGGTGATATCTCGGGTGCTATTAGAGATAGCGCAATAAATCAAAGTGCATTGTCTGCAGGAGGCCCTGGCGCATGAATCTGTGCAGCGGGAACGACCTCGGACCACCAGGGGCCGAGAAAACCACAGTCTCATGGGTCCGGACACTCAGGGTCAGGGTAAAATCCAATATATATCTGGTTATATCTCGGGTGCTATTACAGATAGCGCAATAAATCAAAGTGCATTGTCTCTAGGAGGCCCTGGCGCATGAATCTGTGCAGCGGGAACGACCTCGGACCACCAGGGGCCGAAAAAACCACAGTCTCATGGGGCCGGACACTCAGGGTCAGGGTAAAATCCAATATATATCTGGTGATATCTCGGGTTCTATTACAGATAGCGCGATAAATCAAAGTGCATTGCCTGCAGGAAGCCCTGGCGCACGAATCTGTGCAGCAGCAACGACGTCGGAACACCAGGGGCCAAAAAAATTACAGATTTTCGGTATCCGTCACCCAAGGTCATGTAAAAATCCAGCATATATCTGGTGATATCTCGGGTGCTATTAGAGATAGCGCGATAAATCAAAGTGCATTGTCTGCAGGAGGCCCTGGCGCATGCAGCTGTGCAGCAGCAACGACGTCGGAACACCAGGGGCCAAGAAAATTACAGATTTTCGGTATCCGTCACCCAAGGTCATGTAAGAATCCAATATATATCTGGTGTTATCTCGGCTGCTATTACAGATAGCGCAATAAATCAAAGTGCATTGTCTGTAGGAGGCCCTGGCGCATAAATCTGTGCAGCGGGAACGACCTCGGGCCACCAGGGGCCGAGAAAACGACCGTCTCATGGGGTCGGACTCTCAGGGTCAGTGAAAAATCCAATATATATCTGGTGATATCTCGGCTGCTATTACAGATAGCGCAATAAATCAAAGTGCATTGTCTGTAGGAGGCCCTGGCGCATCAATCTGTGCAGCGGGAACGACCTCGGACAACCAGGGGCGAGACAACCACCTTCTCATGGGGCCGGACACTCAGGGTCAGGGAAAAATCCAATATATATCTGGTGATATCTCGGGTGCTATTACAGATAGCGCAATAAATCAAAGTGCATTACCTGTAGGAGGCCCTGGCGCATGAATCTGTGCAGCGGGAACGTCCTCGGACCTCCAGGGGCCGAGACAACGACCGTCTCATGGGGCCGGACACTCAGGGTCAGGGTAAAATCCAATATATATCTGGTGATATCTCGGGTGCTATTACAGATAGCGCAATAAATCAAAGTGCATTGTCTGTAGGAGGCCCTGGCGCATGAATCTGTGCAGCGGCAACGACCTCGGACGACCAAGGGCCGAGAAAACCACAGTCTCATGGGGCCGGACACTCAGGGTCAGGGGAAAATCCAATATATATCTGGTAATATCTCGGGTGCTATTAGAGATAGCGCAATGGACCAAACTGAATTATCTGCAAGAGGCCCTGGCGCATGAATCTGTGCAGCGGGAACGACCTCGGGCCACCAGGGGCCGAGAAAATCGCAGTCTCAGGGGGCCAGATACTCAGGGTCAGGGGAAAATCCAATATATATCTGGTGATATCTCGGGTTCTATTACAGATAGCGCGATAAATCAAAGTGCATTGCCTGCAGGAAGCCCTGGCGCACGAATCTGTGCAGCAGCAACGACGTCGGAACACCAGGGGCCAAAAAAATTACAGATTTTCGGTATCCGTCACCCAAGGTCATGTAAAAATCCAGCATATATCTGGTGATATCTCGGGTGCTATTAGAGATAGCGCGATAAATCAAAGTGCATTGTCTGCAGGAGGCCCTGGCGCATGCAGCTGTGCAGCAGCAACGACGTCGGAACACCAGGGGCCAAGAAAATTACAGATTTTCGGTATCCGTCACCCAATGTCATGTAAGAATCCAGCATATATCTGGTGATATCTCGGGTTCTATTATAGATAGCGCGATAAATCAAAGTGCATTGTCTGCAGGAGGCCCTGGCGCATGCATGTGTGCAGCGGGAACAGCCTCGGACCACCAGGGGCCGAGAAAACCACCGTCTCATGGGGCCGGACACTCAGGGTCAGGGAAAAATCCAATATATATCCGGTGATATCTCGGGTGCTATTAGAGATAGCGCAATAAACCAAAGTGAATTATCTGCAGGAGGCCCTGGCGCATGAATCTGTGCAACGGGAACGACCTCGGACCACCAGGGGCCGAGAAAACCACAGTCACATGGGGCCGGATACTCAGGGTCAGGGGAAAATCAAATATATATCTGGTGATATCTCGGGTGCTATTACAGATAGCGCAATAAATCAAAGTGCATTGTCTGTAGGAGGCCCTGGCGCATGAATCTGTGCAGCGGGAACGACCTCGGACCACCAGGGGCCGAGAAAACCACAGTCTCATGGGGCCGGACACTCAGGGTCAGGGGAAAATCCAGTATATATCTGGTGATATCTCGGGTGCTATTAGAGATAGCGCAATAAATCAAAGTGCATTGTCTGCAGGAGGCCCTGGCGCATGAATCTGTGCAGCGGGAACGACCTCGGACCACCAGGGGCCGAGAAAACCACAGTCTCATGGGGCCGGACACTCAGGGTCAGGGTAAAATCCAATATATATCTGGTTATATCTCGGGTGCTATTACAGATAGCGCAATAAATCAAAGTGCATTGTCTCTAGGAGGCCCTGGCGCATGAATCTGTGCAGCGGGAACGACCTCGGACCACCAGGGGCCGAAAAAACCACAGTCTCATGGGGCCGGACACTCAGGGTCAGGGTAAAATCCAATATATATCTGGTGATATCTCGGGTTCTATTACAGATAGCGCGATAAATCAAAGTGCATTGCCTGCAGGAAGCCCTGGCGCACGAATCTGTGCAGCAGCAACGACGTCGGAACACCAGGGGCCAAAAAAATTACAGATTTTCGGTATCCGTCACCCAAGGTCATGTAAAAATCCAGCATATATCTGGTGATATCTCGGGTGCTATTAGAGATAGCGCGATAAATCAAAGTGCATTGTCTGCAGGAGGCCCTGGCGCATGCAGCTGTGCAGCAGCAACGACGTCGGAACACCAGGGGCCAAGAAAATTACAGATTTTCGGTATCCGTCACCCAAGGTCATGTAAGAATCCAGCATATATCTGGTGATATCTCGGGTTCTATTATAGATAGCGCGATAAATCAAAGTGCATTGCCTGCAGGAGGCCCTGGCGCATGCATGTGTGCAGCGGGAACAGCCTCGGACCACCAGGGGCCGAGAAAACCACCGTCTCATGGGGCCGGACACTCAGGGTCAGGGAAAAATCCAATATATATCCGGTGATATCTCGGGTGCTATTAGAGATAGCGCAATAAACCAAAGTGAATTATCTGCAGGAGGCCCTGGCGCATGAATCTGTGCAACGGGAACGACCTCGGACCACCAGGGGCCGAGAAAACCACAGTCACATGGGGCCGGATACTCAGGGTCAGGGGAAAATCAAATATATATCTGGTGATATCTCGGGTGCTATTACAGATAGCGCAATAAATCAAAGTGCATTGTCTGTAGGAGGCCCTGGCGCATGAATCTGTGCAGCGGGAACGACCTCGGACCACCAGGGGCCGAGAAAACCACAGTCTCATGGGGCCGGACACTCAGGGTCAGGGGAAAATCCAGTATATATCTGGTGATATCTCGGGTGCTATTAGAGATAGCGCAATAAATCAAAGTGCATTGTCTGCAGGAGGCCCTGGCGCATGAATCTGTGCAGCGGGAACGACCTCGGACCACCAGGGGCCGAGAAAACCACAGTCTCATGGGGCCGGACACTCAGGGTCAGGGTAAAATCCAATATATATCTGGTGATATCTCGGGTTCTATTACAGATAGCGCGATAAATCAAAGTGCATTGCCTGCAGGAAGCCCTGGCGCACGAATCTGTGCAGCAGCAACGACGTCGGAACACCAGGGGCCAAAAAAATTACAGATTTTCGGTATCCGTCACCCAAGGTCATGTAAAAATCCAGCATATATCTGGTGATATCTCGGGTGCTATTAGAGATAGCGCGATAAATCAAAGTGCATTGTCTGCAGGAGGCCCTGGCGCATGCAGCTGTGCAGCAGCAACGACGTCGGAACACCAGGGGCCAAGAAAATTACAGATTTTCGGTATCCGTCACCCAAGGTCATGTAAGAATCCAGCATATATCTGGTGATATCTCGGGTTCTATTATAGATAGCGCGATAAATCAAAGTGCATTGCCTGCAGGAGGCCCTGGCGCATGCATGTGTGCAGCGGGAACAGTCTCGGACCACCAGGGGCCGAGAAAACCACCGTCTCATGGGGCCGGACACTCAGGGTCAGGGAAAAATCCAATATATATCCGGTGATATCTCGGGTGCTATTAGAGATAGCGCAATAAACCAAAGTGAATTATCTGCAGGAGGCCCTGGCGCATGAATCTGTGCAACGGGAACGACCTCGGACCACCAGGGGCCGAGAAAACCACAGTCACATGGGGCCGGATACTCAGGGTCAGGGGAAAATCAAATATATATCTGGTGATATCTCGGGTGCTATTACAGATAGCGCAATAAATCAAAGTGCATTGTCTGTAGGAGGCCCTGGCGCATGAATCTGTGCAGCGGGAACGACCTCGGACCACCAGGGGCCGAGAAAACCACAGTCTCATGGGGCCGGACACTCAGGGTCAGGGGAAAATCCAGTATATATCTGGTGATATCTCGGGTGCTATTAGAGATAGCGCAATAAATCAAAGTGCATTGTCTGCAGGAGGCCCTGGCGCATGAATCTGTGCAGCGGGAACGACCTCGGACCACCAGGGGCCGAGAAAACCACAGTCTCATGGGGCCGGACACTCAGGGTCAGGGTAAAATCCAATATATATCTGGTGATATCTCGGGTTCTATTACAGATAGCGCGATAAATCAAAGTGCATTGCCTGCAGGAAGCCCTGGCGCACGAATCTGTGCAGCAGCAACGACGTCGGAACACCAGGGGCCAAAAAAATTACAGATTTTCGGTATCCGTCACCCAAGGTCATGTAAAAATCCAGCATATATCTGGTGATATCTCGGGTGCTATTAGAGATAGCGCGATAAATCAAAGTGCATTGTCTGCAGGAGGCCCTGGCGCATGCAGCTGTGCAGCAGCAACGACGTCGGAACACCAGGGGCCAAGAAAATTACAGATTTTCGGTATCCGTCACCCAAGGTCATGTAAGAATCCAGCATATATCTGGTGATATCTCGGGTTCTATTATAGATAGCGCGATAAATCAAAGTGCATTGCCTGCAGGAGGCCCTGGCGCATGCATGTGTGCAGCGGGAACAGTCTCGGACCACCAGGGGCCGAGAAAACCACCGTCTCATGGGGCCGGACACTCAGGGTCAGGGAAAAATCCAATATATATCCGGTGATATCTCGGGTGCTATTAGAGATAGCGCAATAAACCAAAGTGAATTATCTGCAGGAGGCCCTGGCGCATGAATCTGTGCAACGGGAACGACCTCGGACCACCAGGGGCCGAGAAAACCACAGTCTCATGGGGCCGGATACTCAGGGTCAGGGGAAAATCAAATATATATCTGGTGATATCTCGGGTGCTATTACAGATAGCGCAATAAATCAAAGTGCATTGTCTGTAGGAGGCCCTGGCGCATGAATCTGTGCAGCGGCAACGACCTCGGACGACCAGGGGCCGAGAAAACCACAGTCTCATAGGGCCGGACACTCAGGGTCAGGGGAAAATCCAATATATATCTGGTAATATCTCGGGTGCTATTAGAGATAGCGCAATAGACCAAACTGAATTATCTGCAGGAGGCCCTGGCGCATGAATCTGTGCAGCGGGAACGACCTCGGACCACCAGGGGCCGAGAAAACCACCGTCTCATTGGGCCGGACGCTCAGGGTCAGGGGAAAATCCAATATATATCTGGTGATATCTCGGGTGCTATTAGATATAGCGCAATAAACCAAACGGAATTATCTGCAGGAGGACCTGGCGAATGAATCTGTGCAGCGGGAACGACCTCGGACCACCCGGGGCCGAGAAAACCACCGTCACATGGGGCCGGACACTCAGGGTCTGGGGAAAATCCAATATATATCTGGTGATATCTCGGGTGCTATTACAGATAGCCCAATACATCAAAGTGGGTTGTCTGTAGGAGGCCCTGGCGCATGAATCTGTGCAGCGGGAACGACCTCGGACCACCAGGGGCCGAGACAACCACCGTCTCATGGGGCCGGACACTCAGGGTCTGGGAAAAATCCAATATATATCCGGTGATATCTCGGGTGCTATTACAGATAGCGCAATAAATCAAAGTGCATTGTCTGTAGGAGGCCCTGGCGCATGAATCGGTGCAGCGGGAACGACCTCGGACCACCAGGGGCCGAGAAAATCAGCGTCTCATGGGGTCGGACAGTCAGGGTCAGGGAGAAATCCTATATATATCTCTGGTGATATCTCGGGTGCTGTTAGAGATAGCGCAATAAACCAAAGTGAATTATCTGCAGGAGGCCCTGGCGCATGAATCTGGCCAGCGGGAACGACCTCGGACCACCAGGGGCCGAGAAAACCACCGTCTCATTGGGCCGGACGCTCAGGGTCAGGGGAAAATCCAATATATATCTGGTGATATCTCGGGTGCTATTAGATATAGCGCAATAAACCAAACGGAATTATCTGCAGGAGGACCTGGCGAATGAATCTGTGCAGCGGGAACGACCTCGGACCAACAGGGGCCGAGAAAACCACTGTCTCATGGGGCCGGACACTCAGGGCCAGGGAAAAATCCAATATATATCTGGTGATATCTCGGGTGCTATTACAGATAGCCCAATACATCAAAGTGGATTGTCTGTAGGAGGCCCAGGCGCATGAATCTGTGCAGCGGGAACGACCTCGGACCACCCGGGGCCGAGAAAACCACCGTCACATGGGGCCGGACACTCAGGGTCTGGGGAAAATCCAATATATATCTGGTGATATCTCGGGTGCTATTACAGATAGCCCAATACATCAAAGTGGATTGTCTGTAGGAGGCCCTGGCGCATGAATCTGTGCAGCGGGAACGACCTCGGACCACCAGGGGCCGAGACAACCACCGTCTCATGGGGCCGGGCACTCAGGGTCAGGGTAAAATCCAATATATATCTGGTGATATCTCGGGTGCTATTACAGATAGCGCAATAAATCAAAGTGCATTGTCTGTAGGAGGCCCTGGCGCATGAATCTGTGCAGCGGGAACGACCTCGGACCACCAGGGGCCGAGAAAACCACCGTCTCATGGGGCCGGAAACTCAGGTTCAGGGAAAAATCCAATATATATCTGGTGATATCTCGGGTGCTATTAGAGATAGCGCAATAAACTAAAGTGAGTTATCTGCAGGAGGCCCTGGCGCCTGAATCTCTGCAGCGGGAACGACCTCGGACCACCAGGGGCCGAAAAAACCACAGTCTCATGGGGCCGGACACTCAGGGTCAGAGGAAAATCCAATATATATCTGGTGATATCTCGGGTGCTATTACAGATAGCGCAATAAATCAAAGTGCATTGTCTGTAGGATGCCCTGGCGCATGAATCTGTGCAGCGGGAACGACCTCGGACAACAAGGGGCCGAGAAAACCACCGTCTCATGGGGCCGGACACTCAGGGTCAGGGGAAAATCCAATATATATCTGGTGATATCTCGGGTGCTATTACAGATAGCGCAATAAATCAAAGTGCATTGTCTGTAGGAGGACCTGGCGCATAAATGCGGCCAGCGGGAACGACCTCGGACCACCAGGGGCCGAGAAAACCACCGTCTCATGGGGCCGGACACTCAGGGTCAGGGAAAAATCCAATATATATCTGGTGATATCTCGGGTGCTATTACTGATAGCGCAATAAATCAAAGTGCATTGTCTGTAGGAGGCCCTGGCGCATGAATCTGTGCAGCGGCAACGACCTCGGACGACCAGGGGCCGAGAAAACCACAGTCTCATGGGGCCGGACACTCAGGGTCAGGGGAAAATCCAATATATATCTGGTAATATCTCGGGTGCTATTAGAGATAGCGCAATGGACCAAACTGAATTATCTGCAGGAGGCCCTGGCGCATGAATCTGTGCAGCGGGAACGACCTCGGGCCACCAGGGGCCGAGAAAATCGCAGTCTCAGGGGGCCAGATACTCAGGATCAGGGGAAAATCCAATATATATCTGGTGATATCTCGGGTGCTATTACAGATAGCCCAATACATCAAAGTGGATTGTCTGTAGGAGGCCCAGGCGCATGAATCTGTGCAGCGGGAACGACCTCGGACCACCCGGGGCCGAGAAAACCACCGTCACATGGGGCCGGACACTCAGGATCAGGGAAAAATCCAATATATATCTGGTGATATCTCGGGTGCTATTAGAGATAGCGCAATAAACCAAAGTGAATTACCTGCAGGAGGCCGTGGCGCTTGCATCTGTGCAGCGGGAACGACCTCGGACCACCAGGGGCCGAGAAAACCACCGTCTCATGGGGCCGGACACTCAGGGTCAGGGGAAAATCCAATATATATCTGGTGATACCTCGGGTGCTATTAGAGATACAGCAATAAATCAAAGTGCATTGTCCGTAGGAGGCCCTTGCGCATGAATCTGTGCAGCAGGAACGACATCGCACCACCAGGGGATGAGAAAATTACAGATTTTCGGTATCCGTCACCCAAAGTCATGTAAAAATCCAGCATATGTCTGGTGATATCTCGGGTGCTATTAGATATAGGGCAATAAATCAAAGTGCATTGTCTGCAGGAGGCCCTGGCGCATGAATCTGGCCAGCGGGAACGACCTCGGACCACCAGGGGCCGAGAAAACCACCGTCTCATTGGGCTGGACGCTCAGGGTCAGGGGAAAATCCAATATATAACTGGTGATATCTCGGGTGCTATTAGATATAGCGCAATAAACCAAACGGAATTATCTGCAGGCGGACCTGGCGAATGAATCTGTGCAGCGGGAACGACCTCGGACCACCAGGGGCCGAGAAAACCACTGTCTCATGGGGCCGGACACTCAGGGCCAGGGAAAAATCCAATATATATCTGGTGATATCTCGGGTGCTATTACAGATAGCCCAATACATCAAAGTGGATTGTCTGTAGGAGGCCCAGGCGCATGAATCTGTGCAGCGGGAACGACCTCGGACCACCCGGGGCCGAGAAAACCACCGTCACATGGGGCCGGACACTCAGGGTCAGGGGAAAATCCAATATATATATCTGGTGATATCTCGGGTGCTATTAGAGATAGCGCAATAAACCAAAGTGAATTATCTGCAGGAGGCCCTGATGCATGCATCTGTGCAGCGGGAACGACCACGGACCACCAGGGGCCGAGAAAACCACCGTCTCATGGGGCCGGACACTCAGGGTCAGGGAAAAATCCAATATATATCTGGTGATATCTCGGGTGCTATTACAGATAGCCCAATACATCAAAGTGGATTGTCTGTAGGAGGCCCAGGCGCATGAATCTGTGCAGCGGGAACGACCTCGGACCACCCGGGGCCGAGAAAACCACCGTCACATGGGGCCGGACACTCAGGGTCAGGGGAAAATCCAATATATATATCTGGTGATATCTCGGGTGCTATTAGAGATAGCGCAATAAACCAAAGTGAATTATCTGCAGGAGGCCCTGATGCATGCATCTGTGCAGCGGGAACGACCACGGACCACCAGGGGCCGAGAAAACCACCGTCTCATGGGGCCGGACACTCAGGGTCAGGGAAAAATCCAATATATATCTGGTGATATCTCGGGTGCTATTACAGATAGCCCAATACATCAAAGTGGATTGTCTGTAGGAGGCCCAGGCGCATGAATCTGTGCAGCGGGAACGACCTCGGACCACCCGGGGCCGAGAAAACCACCGTCACATGGGGCCGGACACTCAGGATCAGGGAAAAATCCAATATATATCTGGTGATATCTCGGGTGCTATTAGAGATAGCGCAATAAACCAAAGTGAATTATCTGGAGGAGGCCCTGGCGCATGAATCTGTGCAGCGGGAACGACCTCGGACCACCAGGGGCCGAGAAAACCACCGTCTCATGGGGCCCGACACTCAGGGTCAGGGAAAAATCCAATATATATCTGGTGATATCTCGGGTGCTATTACAGATAGCGCAATAAATCAAAGTGAATTATCTGCAGGAGGCCCTGGCGCATGAATCTGTGCAACGGGAACGACCTCGGAAGACCAGGGGCCGAGAAAACCACAGTCTCATGGGGCCGGACACTCAGGGTCAGGTGAAAATCCATTATTTATCGGGTGATATCTCGGGTGCTATTACAGATAGCGCAATAAATCAAAGTGCATTGTCTGTAGGAGGCCCTGGCGCATAAATGTGGCCAGCGGGAACGACCTCGGACCACCAGGGGCCGAGAAAACCACCGTCTCATGGGGCCGGAAACTCAGGGTCAGGGAAAAATCCAATATATATCTGGTGATATCTCGGGTGCTATTAGAGATACCGCAATAAACCAAAGTGAATCATCTGCAGGAGGCCCTGGCGCATGAATCTGTGCAGCGGGATCGACCTCGGACCACCACGGGCCGAGAAAACGACCGTCTCATGGGGCCGGACACTCAGGGTCAGGGGAAAATCCAGTATATATCTGGTGATATCTCGGGTGCTATTAGAGATAGCGCAATAAACCAAAGTGAATTATCTGCATGAGGCCCTGGCGCATGAATCTGTGCAGCGGGAACGTCCTCGGTCCTCCAGGGGCCGAGACAACCACCGTCTCATGGGGCCGGGCACTCAGGGTCAGGGTAAAATCCAATATATATCTGGTGATATCTCGGGTGCTATTACAGATAGCGCAATAAATCAAAGTGCATTGTCTGTAGGAGGCCCTGGCGCATGAATCTGTGCAGCGGGAACGACCTCGGGCCACCAGGGGCCGAGAAAACGACCGTCTCATGGGGCCGGACACTCAGGGTCAGGGGAAAATCCAATATATATCTGGTGATATCTCGGGTGCTATTAGAGTTATCCCAATAAACCAAACTGAATTATCTGCAGGAGGCCCTGCCGCATGAATCTGTGCAACGGGAACGACATCGGACCACCAGGGGCCGAGAAAACCACAGTCTCATGGGGCCGGACACTCAGGGTCAGGGGAAAATCCAATATATATCTGGTGATATCTCGGGTGCTATTACAGATAGCGCAATAAATCAAAGTGCATTGTCTGTAGGAGACCCTGGCGCATGAATCTGTGCAGCGGGAACGACCTCGGACCACCAGGGGCCGAAAAAACCACAGTCTCAACGGGCCGGACGCTCAGGGTCAGTGAAAAATCCAATATATATCTGGTGATATCTCGGGTGATATTAGAGATAGCGCAATAAATCAAAGTGCATTGTCTGTAGGAGGCCCTGGCGCATGAATCTGTGCAGCGGGAACGTCGTCGGACCTCCAGGGGCCGAGACAACGACCGTCTCAAGGGGCCGGACACTCAGGGTCAGGGTCAAATCCAACATATATCTGGGGATATCTCGGGTGCTATTACAGATAGCGCAATAAACCAAAGTGAATTATCTGCAGGAGGCCATGGCGCATGCATCTGTGCAGCGGTTACGACCTCCGACCACCAGGGGCCGAGACAACCACCGTCTCATGGGGCCGGACACTCAGGGTCAGGGAAAAATCCAATATATATCTGGTGATATCTTGGGTGCTATTACAGATAGCGCAATAAACCAAAGTGAATTATCTGCAGGAGGCCATGGCGCATGCATCTGTGCAGCGGTTACGCCCTCGGACGACCAAGGGCCGAGAAAACCACAGTCTCATGGGGCCGGACACTCAGGGTCAGGGAAAAATCAAATATATATCTGGTGATATCTCGGGTGATATTACAGATAGCCCAATAAATCCAAGTGCATTGTCTGTAGGAGGCCCTGGCGCATGAATCTGTGCAGCGGGAACGACCTCGCACCACCAGGGGCCGTGAAAACCACGGTCTCATGTGACCGGCCACTCAGGGTCAGGGAGAAATCCGATATATATCTGGTGATATCTCGGGTGCTATTAGAGATAGCGCAATAAAGCAAAGTAAATTATCTGCAGGGGGCCCTGGCGCATGAATCTGTGCAGCGGGAACGACCTCGGACCACCAGGGGCCGAGAAAACCACAGTCCCATGGGGCCGGACACTCAGGGACAGGGGAAAATCCAGTATATAACTGGTGATATCTCATGTGCTATTAGAGATAGCGCAATAAACCAAAGTGAATTATCTGCAGGAGGCCCTGGCGCATGAATCTGTGCAGCGGGAACATCCTCGGACCTCCAGGGGCCGAGACAACGACCGTCTCATGGGGCCAGACACTCAGGGTCAGGGTAAAATCCAATATATATCTGGTGATATCTCGGGTGCTCTTACAGATAGCGCAATAAATCAAAATGCATTGTCTGTAGGAGGCCCTGGCGCATGAATCTGTGCAGCGGGAACGACCTCGGACGTCCAGGGGCCGAGAAAACCACAGTCTCATGGGGCCGGACACTCAGGGTCAGGGGAAAATCCAATATATATCTGGTGATATCTCGGGTGCTATTAGAGATAGCCCAATAAACCAAAGTGAATTATCTGCAGGAGGCCCTGCCGCATGAATCTGTGCAGCGGGAACGACCTCGGACCACCAGGGGCCGAGAAAATAACAGTCTCATGGGGCCGGACAGTCTGGGTCAGGGCGAAATCCTATATATATCTGGTGATATCTCGGGTGCTATTAGAGATAGCCCAATAAACCAAAGTAAATTATCTGCAGGGGGCCCTGGCGCATGAACCTGTGCAGCGGGAACGACCTCGGACCACCAGGGGCCGAGAAAACCACAGTCCCATGGGGCCGGACACTCAGGGTCAGGGGAAAATCCAGTATATAACTGGTGATATCTCAGGTGCTATTAGAGATAGCGCAATAAACCAAAGTGAATTATCTGCAGGAGGCCCTGGCGCATGAATCTGTGCAGCGGGAACATCCTCGGACCTCCAGGGGCCGAGACAACGACCGTCTCATGGGGCCAGACACTCAGGGTCAGGGTAAAATCCAATATATATCTGGTGATATCTCGGGTGCTCTTACAGATAGCGCAATAAATCAAAATGCATTGTCTGTAGGAGGCCCTGGCGCATGAATCTGTGCAGCGGGAACGACCTCGGACGTCCAGGGGCCGAGAAAACCACAGTCTCATGGGGCCGGACACTCAGGGTCAGGGGAAAATCCAATATATATCTGGTGATATCTCGGGTGCTATTAGAGATAGCCCAATAAACCAAAGTGAATTATCTGCAGGAGGCCCTGCCGCATGAATATGTGCAGCGGGAACGACCTCGGACCACCAGGGGCCGAGAAAATAACAGTCTCATGGGGCCGGACAGTCTGGGTCAGGGAGAAATCCTATATATATCTGGTGATATCTTGGGTGCTATTAGAGATAGCGCAATAAATCAAAGTAAATTGTCTGCAGGGGGCCCTGGCGCATGAATCTGTGCAGCGGGAACGACATCGGACCACCAGGGGCCGAGAAAACCACAGTCTCATGGGGCCGGACACTCAGGGTCAGGGTAAAATCCAATATATATCTGGTGATATCTCGGGTGCTATTAGAGATAGCGCAATAAACCAAAGTGAATTATCTGCAGGAGGCCCTGGCGCATGAATCTGTGCAGCGGGGACGACCTCGGACCACCACGGGCCGAGAAAACGACCGTCTCATGGGGCCGGACACTCAGGGTCAGGGTAAAATCCAATATATATCTGGTGATATCTCGGGTGCTATTACAGATAGTGCAATAAATCAAAGTGCATTGTCTGTAGGAGGCCCTGGCACATGAATCTGTGCAGCGGGAACGACCTCGGACCACCAGGGGCCGAGAAAACCACAGTCCCATGGGGCCGGACACTCAGGGTCAGGGGAAAATCCAGTATATAACTGGTGATATCTCGGGTGCTATTAGAGATAGCGCAATAAACCAAAGTGAATTATCTGCAGGAGGCCCTGGCGCATGAATCTGGGCAGCGGGAACGTCCTGGGACCTCCAGGGGCCGAGACAAGCACCGTCTCATGGGGCCGGACACTCAGGGTCAGGGTAAAATCCAATATATATCTGGTGATATCTCGGGTGCTATTACAGATAGTGCAATAAATCAAAGTGCATTGTCTGTAGGAGGCCCTGGCGCATGAATCTTTGCAGCGGGAACGTCCTCGGACGTCCAGGGGCCGAGACAGCGACCGTCTCAAGGGGCCGGACACTCAGGGTCGGGGTCAAATCCAACATATATCTGGTGATGTCTCGGGTGCTATTACAGATAGCGCAATAAATCAAAGTGCATTGTCTGCAGGAGGCCCTGGCGCATGAACCTGTGCAGCGGGAACGACCTCGGACCACCAGGGGCCGAGAAAACCACCGTCTCATGGGGCCGGACACTCTGGGTCAGGGGAACATCCAATATATATCTGGTGATATCTCGGGTGCTATTAGAGATAGCGCAATAAACCAAACTGAATTATCTGCAGGAGGCTCTGGCGCATGAATCTGTGCAGCGGGAACGACCTCGGGCCACCAGGGGCCGAGAAAACCACAGTCTCGTGGGGCCGGATACTCAGGGTCAGGGGAAAATCCAATATATATCTGGTGATATCTCGGGTGCTCTTACAGATAGCGCAATAAATCAAAGTGCATTGTCTGTAGGAGGCCCTGGCGCATGAATCTGTGCAGCGGGAACGACCTCGGACGTCCAGGGGTCGAGAAAACCACAGTCTCATGGGGCCGGACACTCAGGGTCAGGGGAAAATCCAATATATATCTGGTGATATCTCGGGTGCTATTAGAGATAGCCCAATAAACCAAAGTGAATTACCTGCAGGAGGCCCTGCCGCATGAATCTGTGCAGCGGGAACGACCTCGGACCACCAGGGGCCGAGAAAATCACAGTCTCATGGGGCCGGACAGTCTGGGTCAGGGAGAAATCCTATATATATCTGGTGATATCTCGGGTGCTATTAGAGATAGCGCAATAAATCAAAGTAAATTATCTGCAGGGGGCCCTGGCGCATGAATCTGTGCAGCGGGAACGACATCGGACCACCAGGGGCCGAGAAAACCACAGTCTCATGGGGCCGGACACTCAGGGTCAGGGTAAAATCCAATATATATCTGGTGATATCTCGGGTGCTATTAGAGATAGCGCAATAAACCAAAGTGAATTATCTGCAGGAGGCCCTGGCGCATGAATCTGTGCAGCGGGGACGACCTCGGACCACCACGGGCCGAGAAAACCACAGACCCATGGGGCCGGACACTCAGGGTCAGGGGAAAATCCAATATATATCTGGTGATATCTCGGATGCTATTAGAGATAGCCCAGTAAACCAAAGTGAATTATCTGCAGGAGGCCCTGCCGCATGAATCTGTGCAACGGGAACGACCTCGGACCACCAGGGGCCGAGAAAACCACAGTCTTATGGGGCCGCACACTCAGGGTCAGGGGAAAATCCAATATATATCTGGTGATATCTCGGGTGCTATTACAGATAGCGCAATAAATCAAAGTACATTGTCTGTAGGAGACCCTGGCGCATGAATCTGTGCAGCGGGAACGACCTCGGACCACCAGGGGCCGAAAAAAATACAGTCTCAACGGGCCGGACGCTCAGGGTCAGTGAAAAATCCAATATATATCTGGTGATATCTCGGGTGCTATTACAGATAGCGCAATAAATCAAAGTGCATTGTCTGCAGGAGGCCCTGGCGCATGAACCTGTGCAGCGGGCACGACCTCGGACCACCAGGGGCCGAGAAAACCACCGTCTCATGGGACCGGACACTCAGGGTCAGGGGAACATCCAATATATATCTGGTGATATCTCGGGTGCTATTAGAGATAGCGCAATAAACCAAACTGAATTATCTGCACGAGGCTCTGGCGCATGAATCTGTGCAGCGGGAACGACCTCGGGCCACCAGGGGCCGAGAAAACCACAGTCTCGTGGGGCCGGATACTCAGGGTCAGGGGAAAATCCAATATATATCTGGTGATATCTCGGGAGCTATTAGAGATAGCGCAATAAACCAAAGTGAATTACCTGCAGGAGGCACTGGCGCATGCATCTGTGCAGCGGGAACGACCTCGGACCACCAGGGGCCGAGAAAATTACAGACTTTCGGTATCCGTCACCCAAAGTCATGTAAAAATCCAGCATATATATGGAGCTTTCTCGGGTGCTATTAGAGATAGCGCAATAAACCAAAGTGAATTATCTGCAGGAGGCCCTGGCGCATGCATCTGTGCAGCGGGAACGACCTCGGACCACCAGGGGCCGAGAAAACAACCGTCTCATGGGGCCGGACACTCAGGGTCAGGGAAAAATCCAATATATATCTGGTGATATCTTGGGTGCTATTACAGATAGCGCAATAAACCAAAGTGAATTATCTGCAGGAGGCCATGGCGCATGCATCTGTGCAGCGGTTTCGACCTCCGACCACCAGGGGCCGAGGCAACCACAGTCTCATGGGGCCGGACACTCAGGGTCAGGGAAAAATCAAATATATATCTGGTGATATCTCGGGTGATATTACAGATAGCCCAATAAATCAAAGTGCATTGTCTGTAGGAGCCCCTGGCGCATGAATCTGTGCAGCAGGAACGACCTCGGACCACCAGGGGCCGAGACAACCACCGTCTCATGGGGCCGGCCACTCAGGGTCAGGGGAAAATCCAATATTTATCTGGTGATATCTCGGGTGCTATTAGAGATAGCGCAATAAACCAAAGTGAATTATCTGCAGGAGGCACTGGCGCATGAATCTGTGCAGCGGGAACGACCTCGCACCACCAGGGGCCGTGAAAACCACGGTCTCACGGGGCCGGACACTCAGGGTCAGGGAAAAATCCAGTATATATCTGGTGATATCTCGGGTGCTATTAGAGATAGCGCAATAAACCAAAGTGAATTATCTGCAGGAGGCCCTGGCGCATGTATCTGTGCAGCGGGAGCGACCTCGGACCACCAGGGGCCGAGAAAACCACCGTCTCATGGGGCCGGACGCTCAGGGTCAGGAAAAATCCAATATATAACTGGTGATATCTCGGGTGCTATTAGAGATAGCGCAATAAACCAAAGTGAATTATCTGCAGGAGGCCCTGGCGCATGCATCTGGGCAGCGGGAACGTCCTCGGACCACCAGAGGCCGGGAAAACCACCATCTCATGGGGCCGGACACTCAGGGTCAGGGGAAAATCCAGTATATATCTGGTGATATCTCGGGTGCTATTAGAGATAGCGCGATAAATCAAAGTGCATTGTCTGCAGGAGGCACTGGCACATAGATCTGTGCAGCGGGAATGACCTCGGACCACCAGGGTCCGAGAAAACCACCGACTCATGGGGCCGGACACTCAGGGTCAGGGAAAAATCAAATATATATCTGGTGATATCTCGGGTGCTATTAGAGATAGCGCAATAAATCAAAGTGAATTACCTGCAGGAGGCCGTGGCGCATGCATCTGTGCAGCGGGAACGACCTCGGACCACCAGGGGCCGAGAAAACCACCGTCTCATTGGGCCGGACACTCAGGGTCAGGGGAAAATCCAATATATATCTGGTGATATCTCGGGTGCTATTAGAGATAGCGCAATAAACCAAACGGAATTATCTGCAGGAGGACCTGGCGAATGAATCTGTGCAGCGGGAACGACCTCGGACCTCCAGGGGCCGAGAAAACCACTGTCTCATGGGGCCGGACACTCAGGGTCAGGGAAAAATCCAATATATATCTGGTGATATCTCGGGTGCTATTAGAGATAGCGCAATAAATCAAAGTGCACTTGTCCGTAGGAGGCCCTTGCGCATGAATCTGTGCAGCAGGAACGACATCGCACCACCAGGGGATGAGAAAATTACAGATTTTCGGTATCCGTCACCCAAAGTCATGTAAAAATCCAGCATATGTCTGGTGATATCTCGGGTGCTATTAGATATAGGACAATAAATCAAAGTGCATTGTCTGCAGGAGGTCCTGCCGCATGAATCTGTGCAGCGGTAACGACTTCGGACCACCAGGGGCCGAGACAAGCACCGTCTCATGGGGCCGGACACACAGGGGCAGGGAAAAATCCACTATATATCTGGTGATATCTCGGGTGCTATTACAGATAGCGCAATAAATCAAAGTGCATTGTCTGTAGGAGGCCCTGGCGCATGAATCTGGCCAGCGGGAACGACCTCGGACCACCAGGGGACGAGAAAACCACCGTCTCATTGGGCCGGACGCTCAGGGTCAGGGGAAAATCCAATATATATCTGGTGATATCTCGGGTGCTATTAGATATAGCGCAATAAACCAAACGGAATTATCTGCAGGAGGACCTGGCGAATGAATCTGTGCAGCGGGAACGACCTCGGACCACCCGGGGCCGAGAAAACCACCGTCACATGGGGCCGGACACTCAGGGTCAGGGGAAAATCCAATATATATATCTGGTGATATCTCGGGTGCTATTAGAGATAGCGCAATAAACCAAAGTGAATTATCTGCAGGAGGCCCTGGCGCATGCATCTGTGCAGCGGGAACGACCACGGACCACCAGGGGCCGAGAAAACCACCGTCTCATGGGGCCGGACACTCAGGGTCAGGGAAAAATCCAATATATATCTGGTGATATCTCGGGTGTTATTACAGATAGCCCAATACATCAAAGTGGATTGTCTGTAGGAGGCCCAGGCGCATGAATCTGTGCAGCGGGAACGACCTCGGACCACCCGGGGCCGAGAAAACCACCGTCACATGGGGCCGGACACTCAGGGTCAGGGGAAAATCCAATATATTTCTGGTGATATCTCGGGTGCTTTTAGGGATAGCGCAATAAACCAAAGTGATTTATCTGCAGGAGGCCCTGGCGCATGAATCTGGGCAGCGGGAACGACCTCGCGCCACTAGGGGCCGAGAAAACCACAGTCTCATGGGGCCGGATACTCAGGGTCAGGGAAAAATCCAATATATATCTGGTGATATCTCGGGTGCTATTAGTGATAGCGCAATAAACCAAAGTGAATCATCTGCAGGAGTCCCTGGCACATGAATCTGTGCAGCGGGAACGACCTCGGAACCCCTGGGTCCGAGAAAACCACCGTCTCATGGGGCCGGACAGTCAGAGTCGGGGAAAAATCCAATATATATCTGGTGATATCTCGGGTGCTATTAGAGATAGCGCAATAAATCAAACTGCATTGTACGTAGGAGGCCCTTGCGCATGAATCTGTGCAGCAGGGACGACATCGGACCACCAGGGGCCGAGAAAATTACAGATTTTCGGTATCCGTCAACCAAAGTCATGTAAAAATCCAACATATATATGGTGCTTTCTCGGGTGCTATTACAGATATCGCAATAAATCAAAGTGAATTATCTGGAGGAGGCCCTGGCGCATGAATCTGTGCAGCGGGAACGACCTCGGACCACCAGGGGCCGAGAAAACCACCGTCTCATGGGGCCCGACACTCAGGGTCAGGGAAAAATCCAATATATATCTGGTGATATCTCGGGTGCTATTACAGATAGCGCAATAAATCAAAGTGCATTGTCTGTAGGAGGCCCTGGCGCATGAATCTGTGCAGCGGGCACGACCTCGGACCACCAGGGGCCGAGAAAACCACCGTCCCGAGGGGCCGGACACTTAGGGTCAGTGAAAAATCCTATATATATCTGGTGATATCACGGGTGCTATTACAGATAGCGCAATAAATCAAAGTGAATTATCTGCAGGAGGCACTGGCGCATGAATCTGTGCAACGGGGACGACCTCGGAAGACCAGGGGCCGAGAAAACCACAGTCTCATGGGGCCGGACACTCAGGGTCAGGGAAAAATCCAATATATATCTGGTGATATCTCGGGTGCTATTACAGATAGCGCAATAAATCAAAGTGCATTGTCTGTAGGAGGCCCTGGCGCATAAATGTGGCCAGCGGGAACGACCTCGGACCACCAGGGGCCGAGAAAACCACCGTCACATGGGGCCGGACACTCAGGGTCAGGGAAAAATCCAATATATATCTGGTGATATCTTGGGTGCTATTACAGATAGCGCAATAAACCAAAGTGAATTATCTGCAGGAGGCCCTGGCGCACGAATCTGTGCACCGGGGAGGACCTCGGACCACCAGGGGCCGAGACAACCACCGTCTCATGGGGCCGGAAACTCAGGGTCAGGGAAAAATCCAATATATATCTGGTGATATCTCGGGTGCTATTAGAGATAGCGCAATAAACCAAAGTGAATTATCTGCAGGAGGCCCTGGCGCATGAATCTGTGCAGCGGGACCGACCTCGGACCACCACGGGCCGAGAAAACGACCGTCTCATGGGGCCGGACACTCAGGGTCAGGGGAAAATCCAGTATATATCTGGTGATATCTCGGGTGCTATTAGAGATAGCGCAATAAATCAAAGTGAATTATCTGCATGAGGCCCTGGCGCATGAATCTGTGCAGCGGGAACGTCCTCGGTCCTCCAGGGGCCGAGACAACCACCGTCTCATGGGGCCGGGCACTCAGGGTCAGGGTAAAAACCAATATATATCTGGTGATATCTCGGGTGCTATTACAGATAGCGCAATAAATCAAAGTGCATTGTCTGTAGGAGGCCCTGGCGCATGAATCTGTGCAGCGGGAACGACCTCGGGCCACCAGGGGCCGAGAAAACGACCGTCTCATGGGGCCGGACACTCAGGGTCAGGGGAAAATCCAATATATATCTGGTGATATCTCGGGTGCTATTAGAGTTATCCCAATAAACCAAAGTGAATTATCTGCAGGAGGCCCTGCCGCATGAATCTGTGCAACGGGAACGACATCGGACCACCAGGGGCCGAGAAAACCACAGTCTCATGGGGCCGGACACTCAGGGTCAGGGGAAAATCCAATATATATCTGGTGATATCTCGGGTGCTATTACAGACAGCGCAATAAATCAAAGTGCATTGTCTGTAGGAGACCCTGGCGCATGAATCTGTGCAGCGGGAACGACCTCGGACCACCAGGGGCCGAAAAAACCACAGTCTCAACGGGCCGGACGCTCAGGGTCAGTGAAAAATCCAATATATATCTGGTGATATCTCGGGTGATATTAGAGATAGCGCAATAAATCAAAGTGCATTGTCTGTAGGAGGCCCTGGCGCATGAATCTGTGCAGCGGGAACGTCGTCGGACCTCCAGGGGCCGAGACAACGACCGTCTCAAGGGGCCGGACACTCAGGGTCAGGGTCAAATCCAACATATATCTGGGGATATCTCGGGTGCTATTACAGATAGCGCAATAAACCAAAGTGAATTATCTGCAGGAGGCCATGGCGCATGCATCTGTGCAGCGGTTACGACCTCCGACCACCAGGGGCCGAGACAACCACCGTCTCATGGGGCCGGACACTCAGGGTCAGGGAAAAATCCAATATATATCTGGTGATATCTTGGGTGCTATTACAGATAGCGCAATAAACCAAAGTGAATTATCTGCAGGAGGCCATGGCGCATGCATCTGTGCAGCGGTTACGACCTCCGACCACCAGGGGCCGAGACAACCACCGTCTCATGGGGTCGGACACTCAGGGTCAGGGAAAAATCAAATATATATCTGGTGATATCTCGGGTGATATTACAGATAGCCCAATAAATCCAAGTGCATTGTCTGTAGGAGCCCCTGGCGCATGAATCTGTGCAGCGGGAACGACCTCGCACCACCAGGGGCCGTGAAAACCACGGTCTCATGTGACCGGCCACTCAGGGTCAGGGGAAAATCCAATATTTATCTGGTGATATCTCGGGTGCTATTAGAGATAGCGCAATAAACCAAAGTGAATAATCTGCAGGAGGCTCTGGCGCATGAATTTGTGCAGCGGGAACGACCTCGGACCACCAGGAGCCGAGAAAATCATAGTCTCATGGGGCCGGACAGTCTGGGTCAGGGAGAAATCCGATATATATCTGGTGATATCTCGGGTGCTATTAGAGATAGCGCAATAAAGCAATGTAAATTATCTGCAGGGGGCCCTGGCGCATGAATCTGTGCAGCGGGAACGACCTCGGACCACCAGGGGCCGAGAAAACCACAGTCCCATGGGGCCGGACACTCAGGGTCAGGGGAAAATCCAGTATATAACTGGTGATATCTCAGGTGCTATTAGAGATAGCGCAATAAATCAAAGTGCATTGTCTGTAGGAGGCCCTGGCGCATGAATCTGTGCAGCGGGAACGACCTCGGACGTCCAGGGGCCGAGAAAACCACAGTCTCATGGGGCCGGACACTCAGGGTCAGGGGAAAATCCAATATATATCTGGTGATATCTCGGGTGCTATTAGAGATAGCCCAATAAACCAAAGTGAATTATCTGCAGGAGGCCCTGCCGCATGAATCTGTGCAGCGGGAACGACCTCGGACCACCAGGGGCCGAGAAAATAACAGTCTCATTGGGCCGGACAGTCTGGGTCAGGGAGAAATCCTATATATATCTGGTGATATCTCGGGTGCTATTGGAGATAGCGCAATAAATCAAAGTAAATTGTCTGCAGGGGGCCCTGGCGCATGAATCTGTGCAGCGGGAACGACATCGGACCACCAGGGGCCGAGAAAACCACAGTCTCATGGGGCCGGACACTCAGGGTCAGGGTAAAATCCAATATATATCTGGTGTTATCTCGGGTGCTATTAGAGATAGCGCAATAAACCAAAGTGAATTATCTGCAGGAGGCCCTGGCGCATGAATCTGTGCAGCGGGGACGACCTCGGACCACCACGGGCCGAGAAAACGACCGTCTCATGGGGCCGGACACTCAGGGTCAGGGTAAAATCCAATATATATCTGGTGATATCTCGGGTGCTATTAGAGATAGCGCAATAAATCAAAGTGCATTGTCTGTAGGAGGCCCTGGCGCATGAATCTGTGCAGCGGGAACGACCTCGGACCACCAGGGGCCGAGAAAACCACAGTCTTATGGGGCCGGACACTCAGGGTCAGGGGAAAATCCAATATATATCTGGTGATATCTCGGGTGCTATTACAGATAGCGCAATAAATCAAAGTGCATTGTCTGTAGGAGACCCTGGCGCATGAATCTGTGCAGCGGGAACGACCTCGTACCACCAGGGGCCGAAAAAAATACAGTCTCAACGGGCCGGACGCTCAGGGTCAGTGAAAAATCCAATATATATCTGGTGATATCTCGGGTGATATTAGAGATAGCGCAATAAATCAAAGTGCATTGTCTGTAGGAGGCCCTGGCGCATGAATCTGTGCAGCGGGAACGTCCTCGGACCTCCAGGGGCCGAGACAACGACCGTCTCAAGGGGCCGGACACTCAGGGTCAGGGTCAAATCCAATATATATCTGGTGATATCTCGGGTGCTATTACAGATAGCGCAATAAATCAAAGTACATTGTCTGCAGGAGGCCCTGGCGCATGAACCTGTGCAGCGGGCACGACCTCGGACCACCAGGGGCCGAGAAAACCACCGTCTCATGGGGCCGGACACTCAGGGTCAGGGGAACATCCAATATATATCTGGTGATATCTCGGGTGCTATTAGAGATAGCGCAATAAACCAAACTGAATTATCTGCACGAGGCTCTGGCGCATGAATCTGTGCAGCGGGAACGACCTCGGGCCACCAGGGGCCGAGAAAACCACAGTCTCGTGGGGCCGGATACTCAGGGTCAGGGGAAAATCCAATATATATCTGGTGATATCTCGGGTGCTATTAGAGATAGCGCAATAAACCAAAGTGAATTACCTGCAGGAGGCACTGGCGCATGCATCTGTGCAGCGGGAACGACCTCGGACCACCAGGGGCCGAGAAAATTACAGACTTTCGGTATCCGTCACCCAAAGTCATGTAAAAATCCAGCATATATATGGAGCTTTCTCGGGTGCTATTAGAGATAGCGCAATAAACCAAAGTGAATTATCTGCAGGAGGCCCTGGCGCATGCATCTGTGCAGCGGGAACGACCTCGGACCACCAGGGGCCGAGAAAACAACCGTCTCATGGGGCCGGACACTCAGGGTCAGGGAAAAATCCAATATATATCTGGTGATATCTTGGGTGCTATTACAGATAGCGCAATAAACCAAAGTGAATTATCTGCAGGAGGCCATGGCGCATGCATCTGTGCAGCGGTTTCGACCTCCGACCACCAGGGGCCGAGGCAACCACAGTCTCATGGGGCCGGACACTCAGGGTCAGGGAAAAATCAAATATATATCTGGTGATATCTCGGGTGATATTACAGATAGCCCAATAAATCAAAGTGCATTGTCTGTAGGAGCCCCTGGCGCATGAATCTGTGCAGCAGGAACGACCTCGGACCACCAGGGGCCGAGACAACCACCGTCTCATGGGGCCGGCCACTCAGGGTCAGGGGAAAATCCAATATTTATCTGGGGATATCTCGGGTGCTATTAGAGATAGCGCAATAAACCAAAGTGAATTATCTGCAGGAGGCACTGGCGCATGAATCTGTGCAGCGGGAACGACCTCGCACCACCAGGGGCCGTGAAAACCACGGTCTCACGGGGCCCGACACTCAGGGTCAGGGAAAAATCCAGTATATATCTGGTGATATCTCGGGTGCTATTAGAGATAGCGCAATAAACCAAAGTGAATTATCTGCAGGAGGCCCTGGCGCATGAATCTGTGCAGCGGGAGCGACCTCGGACCACCAGGGGCCGAGAAAACCACCGTCTCATGGGGCCGGACGCTCAGGGTCAGGAAAAATCCAATATATAACTGGTGATATCTCGGGTGCTATTAGAGATAGCGCAATAAACCAAAGTGAATTATCTGCAGGAGGCCCTGGCGCATGCATCTGGGCAGCTGGAACGTCCTCGGACCACCAGAGGCCGGGAAAACCACCATCTCATGGGGCCGGACACTCAGGGTCAGGGGAAAATCCAGTATATATCTGGTGATATCTCGGGTGCTATTAGAGATAGCGCGATAAATCAAAGTGCATTGTCTGCAGGAGGCACTGGCACATAGATCTGTGCAGCGGGAATGACCTCGGACCACCAGGGTCCGAGAAAACCACCGACTCATGGGGCCGGACACTCAGGGTCAGGGAAAAATCAAATATATATCTGGTGATATCTCGGGAGCTATTAGAGATAGCGCAATAAATCAAAGTGGATTGTCTGGAGGAGGCCCTTGCGCATGAATCTGTGCAGCGGTATCTACCTCGGACCACCAGGGTCCGAGAAAATCACCGACACATGGGGCCGGGCACTCAGGTTCAGGGAAAAATCCAACATATATCTGGTGATATCTCGGGTTCTATTACAGATAGCGCGATAAATCAAAGTGCATTTTCTGCAGGAGGCCCTGGCACATGCATCTGTGCAGCGGGGACGACATCGGACCACCAGGGGCCGAGAAAATTACAGATTTTCGGTATCCGTCACCCAAAGTCATGTAAAAATCCAGCATATATATGGTGCTTTCTCGGGTGCTATTACAGATAGCGCAATAAATCAAAGTGCATTGTCTGTAGGAGGCCCTGGCGCATGAATCTGTGCAGCGGGAACGACCTCGGACGTCCAGGGGCCGAGAAAACCACAGTCTCATGGGGCCGGACACTCAGGGTCAGGGGAAAATCCAATATATATCTGGTGATATCTCGGGTGCTATTAGAGATAGCCCAATAAACCAAAGTGAATTATCTGCAGGAGGCCCTGCCGCATGAATCTGTGCAGCGGGAACGACCTCGGACCACCAGGGGCCGAGAAAATAACAGTCTCATTGGGCCGGACAGTCTGGGTCAGGGAGAAATCCTATATATATCTGGTGATATCTCGGGTGCTATTGGAGATAGCGCAATAAATCAAAGTAAATTGTCTGCAGGGGGCCCTGGCGCATGAATCTGTGCAGCGGGAACGACATCGGACCACCAGGGGCCGAAAAAACCACAGTCTCATGGGGCCGGACACTCAGGGTCAGGGTAAAATCCAATATATATCTGGTGTTATCTCGGGTGCTATTAGAGATAGCGCAATAAACCAAAGTGAATTATCTGCAGGAGGCCCTGGCGCATGAATCTGTGCAGCGGGGACGACCTCGGACCACCACGGGCCGAGAAAACGACCGTCTCATGGGGCCGGACACTCAGGGTCAGGGTAAAATCCAATATATATCTGGTGATATCTCGGGTGCTATTAGAGATAGCGCAATAAATCAAAGTGCATTGTCTGTAGGAGGCCCTGGCGCATGAATCTGTGCAGCGGGAACGACCTCGGACCACCAGGGGCCGAGAAAACCACAGTCTTATGGGGCCGGACACTCAGGGTCAGGGGAAAATCCAATATATATCTGGTGATATCTCGGGTGCTATTACAGATAGCGCAATAAATCAAAGTGCATTGTCTGTAGGAGACCCTGGCGCATGAATCTGTGCAGCGGGAACGACCTCGGACCACCAGGGGCCGACAAAAATACAGTCTCAACGGGCCGGACGCTCAGGGTCAGTGAAAAATCCAATATATATCTGGTGATATCTCGGGTGATATTAGAGATAGCGCAATAAATCAAAGTGCATTGTCTGTAGGAGGCCCTGGCGCATGAATCTGTGCAGCGGGGACGACCTCGGACCACCACGGGCCGAGAAAACGACCGTCTCATGGGGCCGGACACTCAGGGTCAGGGTCAAATCCAATATATATCTGGTGATATCTCGGGTACTATTACAGATAGCGCAATAAATCAAAGTGCATTGTCTGCAGGAGGCCCTGGCGCATGAACCTGTGCAGCGGGCACGACCTCGGACCACCAGGGGCCGAGAAAACCACCGTCTCATGGGGCCGGACACTCAGGGTCAGGGGAACATCCAATATATATCTGGTGATATCTCGGGTGCTATTAGAGATAGCGCAATAAACCAAACTGAATTATCTGCACGAGGCTCTGGCGCATGAATCTGTGCAGCGGGAACGACCTCGGGCCACCAGGGGCCGAGAAAACCACAGTCTCGTGGGGCCGGATACTCAGGGTCAGGGGAAAATCCAATATATATCTGGTGATATCTCGGGTGCTATTAGAGATAGCGCAATAAACCAAAGTGAATTACCTGCAGGAGGCACTGGCGCATGCATCTGTGCAGCGGGAACGACCTCGGACCACCAGGGGCCGAGAAAACAACCGTCTCATGGGGCCGGACACTCAGGGTCAGGGAAAAATCCAATATATATCTGGTGATATCTTGGGTGCTATTACAGATAGCGCAATAAACCAAAGTGAATTATCTGCAGGAGGCCATGGCGCATGCATCTGTGCAGCGGTTTCGACCTCCGACCACCAGGGGCCGAGGCAACCACAGTCT
Organism: Nomia melanderi; assembly: GCF_051020985.1. NCBI lineage: Eukaryota > Metazoa > Arthropoda > Insecta > Hymenoptera > Halictidae > Nomia > Nomia melanderi. The sequence goes on from NW_027475130.1 coordinate 1,933,770, forward strand.
CATGGGGCCGGACACTCAGGGTCAGGGAAAAATCAAATATATATCTGGTGATATCTCGGGTGATATTACAGATAGCCCAATAAATCAAAGTGCATTGTCTGTAGGAGCCCCTGGCGCATGAATCTGTGCAGCAGGAACGACCTCGGACCACCAGGGGCCGAGACAACCACCGTCTCATGGGGCCGGCCACTCAGGGTCAGGGGAAAATCCAATATTTATCTGGGGATATCTCGGGTGCTATTAGAGATAGCGCAATAAACCAAAGTGAATTATCTGCAGGAGGCACTGGCGCATGAATCTGTGCAGCGGGAACGACCTCGCACCACCAGGGGCCGTGAAAACCACGGTCTCACGGGGCCGGACACTCAGGGTCAGGGAAAAATCCAGTATATATCTGGTGATATCTCGGGTGCTATTAGAGATAGCGCAATAAACCAAAGTGAATTATCTGCAGGAGGCCCTGGCGCATGAATCTGTGCAGCGGGAGCGACCTCGGACCACCAGGGGCCGAGAAAACCACCGTCTCATGGGGCCGGACGCTCAGGGTCAGGAAAAATCCAATATATAACTGGTGATATCTCGGGTGCTATTAGAGATAGCGCAATAAACCAAAGTGAATTATCTGCAGGAGGCCCTGGCGCATGCATCTGGGCAGCTGGAACGTCCTCGGACCACCAGAGGCCGGGAAAACCACCATCTCATGGGGCCGGACACTCAGGGTCAGGGGAAAATCCAGTATATATCTGGTGATATCTCGGGTGCTATTAGAGATAGCGCGATAAATCAAAGTGCATTGTCTGCAGGAGGCACTGGCACATAGATCTGTGCAGCGGGAATGACCTCGGACCACCAGGGTCCGAGAAAACCACCGACTCATGGGGCCGGACACTCAGGGTCAGGGAAAAATCAAATATATATCTGGTGATATCTCGGGTGCTATTAGAGATAGCGCAATAAATCAAAGTGGATTGTCTGGAGGAGGCCCTTGCGCATGAATCTGTGCAGCGGTATCTACCTCGGACCACCAGGGTCCGAGAAAATCACCGACACATGGGGCCGGGCACTCAGGTTCAGGGAAAAATCCAACATATATCTGGTGATATCTCGGGTTCTATTACAGATAGCGCGATAAATCAAAGTGCATTTTCTGCAGGAGGCCCTGGCACATGCATCTGTGCAGCGGGGACGACATCGGACCACCAGGGGCCGAGAAAATTACAGATTTTCGGTATCCGTCACCCAAAGTCATGTAAAAATCCAGCATATATATGGTGCTTTCTCGGGTGCTATTACAGATATCGCAATAAATCAAAGTGCATTGTCTGTAGGAGGCCCTGGCGCATGAATCTGCGCAGCGGGAACGACCTCGGACCACCAGGGGCCGAGGAAACCACCGTCTCATGCGGCCAGACACTCAGGGTCAGGGGAAAATCCAATATATATCTGGTGATATCTCGGGTGCTATTAGAGATAGCGCAATAAACCAAAGTGAATTACCTGCAGGAGGCCGTGGCGCATGCATCTGTGCAGCGGGAACGACTTCGGACCACCAGGGGCCGAGAAAACCACCGTCTCATTGGGCCGGACACTCAGGGTCAGGGGAAAATCCAATATATATCTGGTGATATCTCGGGCGCTATTAGAGATAGCGCAATAAACCAAACGGAATTATCTGCAGGAGGACCTGGCGAATGAATCTGTGCAGCGGGAACGACCTCGGACCTCCAGGGGCCGAGAAAACCACTGTCTCATGGGGCCGGACACTCAGGGTCAGGGAAAAATCCAATATATATCTGGTAATATCTCGGGTGCTATTAGAGATAGCGCAATAAATCAAAGTGCATTGTCTGTAGGAGGCCCTGGCGCATGAATCTGTGCAGCGGGAACGACCTCGGACCACCAGGGGCCGAGAAAACCACAGTCTTATGGGGCCGGACACTCAGGGTCAGGGGAAAATCCAATATATATCTGGTGATATCTCGGTTGCTATTACAGATAGCGCAATAAATCAAAGTGCATTGTCTGTAGGAGACCCTGGCGCATGAATCTGTGCAGCGGGAACGACCTCGGACCACCAGGGGCCGAAAAAATTACAGTCTCAACGTGCCGGACGCTCAGGGTCAGTGAAAAATCCAATATATATCTGGTGATATCTCGGGTGATATTAGAGATAGCGCAATAAATCAAAGTGCATTGTCTGTAGGAGGCCCTGTCGCATGAATCTGTGCAGCGGGAACGTCCTCGGACCTCCAGGGGCCGAGACAACGACCGTCTCAAGGGGCCGGACACTCAGGGTCAGGGTCAAATCCAATATATATCTGGTGATATCTCGGGTGCTATTACAGATAGCGCAATAAATCAAAGTGCATTGTCTGCAGGAGGCCCTGGCGCATGAACCTGTGCAGCGGGCACGACCTCGGACCACCAGGGGCCGAGAAAACCACCGTCTCATGGGGCCGGACACTCAGGGTCAGGGGAACATCCAATATATATCTGGTGATATCTCGGGTGCTATTAGAGATAGCGCAATAAACCAAACTGAATTATCTGCACGAGTCTCTGGCGCATGAATCTGTGCAGCGGGAACGACCTCGGGCCACCAGGGGCCGAGAAAACCACAGTCTCGTGGGGCCGGATACTCAGGGTCAGGGGAAAATCCAATATATATCTGGTGATATCTCGGGTGCTATTAGAGATAGCGCAATAAACCAAAGTGAATTACCTGCAGGAGGCACTGGCGCATGCATCTGTGAAGCGGGAACGACCTCGGACCACCAGGGGCCGAGAAAATTACAGACTTTCGGTATCCGTCACCCAAAGTCATGTAAAAATCCAGCATATATATGGAGCTTTCTCGGGTGCTATTAGAGATAGCGCAATAAACCAAAGTGAATTATCTGCAGGAGGCCCTGGCGCATGCATCTGTGCAGCGGGAACGACCTCGGACCACCAGGGGCCGAGAAAACAACCGTCTCATGGGGCCGGACACTCAGGGTCAGGGAAAAATCCAATATATATCTGGTGATATCTTGGGTGCTATTACAGATAGCGCAATAAACCAAAGTGAATTATCTGCAGGAGGCCATGGCGCATGCATCTGTGCAGCGGTTTCGACCTCCGACCACCAGGGGCCGAGGCAACCACAGTCTCATGGGGCCGGACACTCAGGGTCAGGGAAAAATCAAATATATATCTGGTGATATCTCGGGTGATATTACAGATAGCCCAATAAATCAAAGTGCATTGTCTGTAGGAGCCCCTGGCGCATGAATCTGTGCAGCAGGAACGACCTCGGACCACCAGGGGCCGAGACAACCACCGTCTCATGGGGCCGGCCACTCAGGGTCAGGGGAAAATCCAATATTTATCTGGTGATATCTCGGGTGCTATTAGAGATAGCGCAATAAACCAAAGTGAATTATCTGCAGGAGGCACTGGCGCATGAATCTGTGCAGCGGGAACGACCTCGCACCACCAGGGGCCGTGAAAACCACGGTCTCACGGGGCCGGACACTCAGGGTCAGGGAAAAATCCAGTATATATCTGGTGATATCTCGGGTGCTATTAGAGATAGCGCAATAAACCAAAGTGAATTATCTGCAGGAGGCCCTGGCGCATGAATCTGTGCAGCGGGAGCGACCTCGGACCACCAGGGGCCGAGAAAACCACCGTCTCATGGGGCCGGACGCTCAGGGTCAGGAAAAATCCAATATATAACTGGTGATATCTCGGGTGCTATTAGAGATAGCGCAATAAACCAAAGTGAATTATCTGCAGGAGGCCCTGGCGCATGCATCTGGGCAGCGGGAACGTCCTCGGACCACCAGAGGCCGGGAAAACCACCATCTCATGGGGCCGGACACTCAGGGTCAGGGGAAAATCCAGTATATATCTGGTGATATCTCGGGTGCTATTAGAGATAGCGCGATAAATCAAAGTGCATTGTCTGCAGGAGGCACTGGCACATAGATCTGTGCAGCGGGAATGACCTCGGACCACCAGGGTCCGAGAAAACCACCGACTCATGGGGCCGGACACTCAGGGTCAGGGAAAAATCAAATATATATCTGGTGATATCTCGGGTGCTATTAGAGATAGCGCAATAAATCAAAGTGGATTGTCTGGAGGAGGCCCTTGCGCATGAATCTGTGCAGCGGTATCTACCTCGGACCACCAGGGTCCGAGAAAATCACCGACACATGGGGCCGGGCACTCAGGTTCAGGGAAAAATCCAACATATATCTGGTGATATCTCGGGTTCTATTACAGATAGCGCGATAAATCAAAGTGCATTTTCTGCAGGAGGCCCTGGCGCATGAATCTGTGCAGCAGGAACGACCTCGGACCACCAGGGGCCGAGAAAACAACCGTCTCATGGGGCCGGACACTCAGGGTCAGGGAAAAATCCAATATATATCTGGTGATATCTTGGGTGCTATTACAGATAGCGCAATAAACCAAAGTGAATTATCTGCAGGAGGCCATGGCGCATGCATCTGTGCAGCGGTTTCGACCTCTGACCACCAGGGGCCGAGGCAACCACAGTCTCATGGGGCCGGACACTCAGGGTCAGGGAAAAATCAAATATATATCTGGTGATATCTCGGGTGATATTACAGATAGCCCAATAAATCAAAGTGCATTGTCTGTAGGAGCCCCTGGCGCATGAATCTGTGCAGCAGGAACGACCTCGGACCACCAGGGGCCGAGACAACCACCGTCTCATGGGGCCGGCCACTCAGGGTCAGGGGAAAATCCAATATTTATCTGGTGATATCTCGGGTGCTATTAGAGATAGCGCAATAAACCAAAGTGAATTATCTGCAGGAGGCACTGGCGCATGAATCTGTGCAGCGGGAACGACCTCGCACCACCAGGGGCCGTGAAAACCACGGTCTCACGGGGCCGGACACTCAGGGTCAGGGAAAAATCCAGTATATATCTGGTGATATCTCGGGTGCTATTAGAGATAGCGCAATAAACCAAAGTGAATTATCTGCAGGAGGCCCTGGCGCATGAATCTGTGCAGCGGGAGCGACCTCGCACCACCAGGGGCCGTGAAAACCACGGTCTCACGGGGCCGGACACTCAGGGTCAGGGAAAAATCCAGTATATATCTGGTGATATCTCGGGTGCTATTAGAGATAGCGCAATAAACCAAAGTGAATTATCTGCAGGAGGCCCTGGCGCATGAATCTGTGCAGCGGGAGCGACCTCGGACCACCAGGGGCCGAGAAAACCACCGTCTCATGGGGCCGGACGCTCAGGGTCAGGAAAAATCCAATATATAACTGGTGATATCTCGGGTGCTATTAGAGATAGCGCAATAAACCAAAGTGAATTATCTGCAGGAGGCCCTGGCGCATGCATCTGGGCAGCGGGAACGTCCTCGGACCACCAGAGGCCGGGAAAACCACCATCTCATGGGGCCGGACACTCAGGGTCAGGGGAAAATCCAGTATATATCTGGTGATATCTCGGGTGCTATTAGAGATAGCGCGATAAATCAAAGTGCATTGTCTGCAGGAGGCACTGGCACATAGATCTGTGCAGCGGGAATGACCTCGGACCACCAGGGTCCGAGAAAACCACCGACTCATGGGGCCGGACACTCAGGGTCAGGGAAAAATCAAATATATATCTGGTGATATCTCGGGTGCTATTAGAGATAGCGCAATAAATCAAAGTGGATTGTCTGGAGGAGGCCCTTGCGCATGAATCTGTGCAGCGGTATCTACCTCGGACCACCAGGGTCCGAGAAAATCACCGACACATGGGGCCGGGCACTTAGGTTCAGGGAAAAATCCAACATATATCTGGTGATATCTCGGGTTCTATTACAGATAGCGCGATAAATCAAAGTGCATTTTCTGCAGGAGGCCCTGGCGCATGAATCTGCGCAGCGGGAACGACCTCGGACCACCAGGGGCCGAGAAAACAACCGTCTCATGGGGCCGGACACTCAGGGTCAGGGAAAAATCCAATATATATCTGGTGATATCTTGGGTGCTATTAGAGATAGCGCAATAAACCAAAGTGAATTACCTGCAGGAGGCCATGGCGCATGCATCTGTGCAGCGGGAACGACCTCGGACCACCAGGGGCCGAGAAAACCACCGTCTCATTGGGCCGGACACTCAGGGTCAGGGGAAAATCCAATATATATCTGGTGATATCTCGGGTGCTATTAGAGATAGCGCAATAAACCAAACGGAATTATCTGCAGGAGGACCTGGCGAATGAATCTGTGCAGCGGGAAAGACCTCGGACCTCCAGGGGCCGAGAAAACCACTGTCTCATGGGGCCGGACACTCAGGGTCAGGGAAAAATCCAATATATATCTGGTGATATCTCGGGTGCTATTAGAGATAGCGCAATAAAACAAAGCGAATTGTCTGCAGGAGGCCCAAGCGCATGAATCTGTGAAGCAGGAACGACCTCGGACCTCCAGGGGCCGAGAAACTTACAGATCTTCGGTGTCCGTCACCCAAAGTCATGTAAAAATCCAGCATATGTCTGGTGATATCTCGGGTGCTATTAGATATAGCGCAATAAATCAAAGTGCATTGTCTGTATGAGGCCCTGGCGCATGAATCTGTGCAGCGGGAATGACCTCGGACCACCAGGGGCCGAGAAAACCACCGTCTCATGGGGCCGGACACACAGGGTCAGGGAAAAATCCAATATATATCTGGTGATATCTCGGGTGCTATTACAGACAGCCCAATAAATCAAAGTGCATTGTCTGTAGGATGCCCTTGCGCATGAATCCGGCCAGCGGGAACGACCTCGGACCACCAGGGGCCGAGAAAACCACCGTCTCATGGGGCCGGACTGTCAGGTTCAGGGAAAAATCCAATATATATCTGGTGATATCTCGGGAGCTTTTAGAGATAGCGCAATAAACCAAAGTGATTTATCTGCAGGAGGCCCTGGCGCATGAATCTGGGCAGCGGGAACGACCTCGGACCACCAGGGGCCGAGACAAGCACCGTCTCATGGGGCCGGACACACAGGGGCAGGGAAAAATCCAATATATATCTGGTGATATCTCGGGTGCTATTAGAGATAGCGCAATAAACCAAAGTGATTTATCTGCAGGAGGCCCTGGCGCATGAATCTGTTCAGCAGGAACGACATCGGACCACCAGGGGCCGAGAAAATTACAGATTTTCGGTATCCGTCACACAAAGTCATGTAAAAATCCAGCATATATCTGGTGATATCTCGGGTGCTCTTAGATATAGCGCAATAAATCAAAGTGCATTGTCTGCAGGAGGCCCTGTCGCATGAATCTGTGCAGCGGTATCTACCTCGGACCACCAGGGTCCCAGAAAATCACCGACACATGGGGCCGTGCACTCAGGGTCAGGGAAAAATCAAATATATATCTGGTGATGTCTCGGGTAGTATTAGAGATATCGCAATAAACCAAAGTGAATTATCTGCAGGAGGCCCTGCCACATGCATCTGTGCAGCGGGAATGACCTCGGACCACCAGGGTCCGAGAAAACCACCGACTGATGGGGCCGGACACTCAGGGTCAGGGAAAAATCAAATATATATCTGGTGTTATCTCGGGTGCTTTTAGGGATAGCGCTATAAACCAAAGTGATTTATCTGCAGGAGGCCCTGGCGCATGAATCTGGGCAGCGGGAACGACCTCGGACCACCAGGGGCCGAGACAAGCACCGTCTCATGGGGCCGGACACACAGGGGCAGGGAAAAATCCTATATATATCTGGTGATATCTCGGGTGCTATTAGAGATAGCGCAATAAACCAAAGTGAATTATCTGCAGGAGGCCCTGGCGCATGAATCTGTGCAGCGGGAACGACCTCGGACCACCAGGGGCCGAGAAAACCACCTTCTCATGCGTCCGGACGCTCAGGGTCAGCGAAAAATCCAGGATATATCTGGTGATATCTCGGTTGCTATTACAGATAGCGCAGTAAATCAAAGTGCGTTGTTTGTAGGAGGCCCTGGCGCATGAATCTGGGCAGCGGGAACGACCTCGGACCACCAGGGGCCGAGAAAACCACAGTCTCATGAGGCCGGGCACTCAGGGTCAGGGGAAAATCCAGTATATATCTGGTGATATCTCTGGTGCTATTAGAGATAGCGCAATAAACCAAAGTGAATTACCTGCAGGAGGCCATGGCGCATGCATCTGTGCAGCGGGAACGACCTCGGACCACCAGGGGCCGAGAAAACCACCGTCTCATTGGGCCGGACACTCAGGGTCAGGGGAAAATCCAATATATATCTGGTGATATCTCGGGTGCTATTAGAGATAGCGCAATAAACCAAACGGAATTATCTGCAGGAGGACCTGGCGAATGAATCTGTGCAGCGGGAAAGACCTCGGACCTCCAGGGGCCGAGAAAACCACTGTCTCATGGGGCCGGACACTCAGGGTCAGGGAAAAATCCAATATATATCTGGTGATATCTCGGGTGCTATTAGAGATAGCGCAATAAAACAAAGCGAATTGTCTGCAGGAGGCCCAAGCGCATGAATCTGTGAAGCAGGAACGACCTCGGACCTCCAGGGGCCGAGAAACTTACAGATCTTCGGTGTCCGTCACCCAAAGTCATGTAAAAATCCAGCATATGTCTGGTGATATCTCGGGTGCTATTAGATATAGCGCAATAAATCAAAGTGCATTGTCTGTATGAGGCCCTGGCGCATGAATCTGTGCAGCGGGAATGACCTCGGACCACCAGGGGCCGAGAAAACCACCGTCTCATGGGGCCGGACACACAGGGTCAGGGAAAAATCCAATATATATCTGGTGATATCTCGGGTGCTATTACAGACAGCCCAATAAATCAAAGTGCATTGTCTGTAGGATGCCCTTGCGCATGAATCCGGCCAGCGGGAACGACCTCGGACCACCAGGGGCCGAGAAAACCACCGTCTCATGGGGCCGGACTGTCAGGTTCAGGGAAAAATCCAATATATATCTGGTGATATCTCGGGAGCTTTTAGAGATAGCGCAATAAACCAAAGTGATTTATCTGCAGGAGGCCCTGGCGCATGAATCTGGGCAGCGGGAACGACCTCGGACCACCAGGGGCCGAGACAAGCACCGTCTCATGGGGCCGGACACACAGGGGCAGGGAAAAATCCAATATATATCTGGTGATATCTCGGGTGCTATTAGAGATAGCGCAATAAACCAAAGTGATTTATCTGCAGGAGGCCCTGGCGCATGAATCTGTTCAGCAGGAACGACATCGGACCACCAGGGGCCGAGAAAATTACAGATTTTCGGTATCCGTCACACAAAGTCATGTAAAAATCCAGCATATATCTGGTGATATCTCGGGTGCTCTTAGATATAGCGCAATAAATCAAAGTGCATTGTCTGCAGGAGGCCCTGTCGCATGAATCTGTGCAGCGGTATCTACCTCGGACCACCAGGGTCCCAGAAAATCACCGACACATGGGGCCGTGCACTCAGGGTCAGGGAAAAATCAAATATATATCTGGTGATGTCTCGGGTAGTATTAGAGATATCGCAATAAACCAAAGTGAATTATCTGCAGGAGGCCCTGCCACATGCATCTGTGCAGCGGGAATGACCTCGGACCACCAGGGTCCGAGAAAACCACCGACTGATGGGGCCGGACACTCAGGGTCAGGGAAAAATCAAATATATATCTGGTGTTATCTCGGGTGCTTTTAGGGATAGCGCTATAAACCAAAGTGATTTATCTGCAGGAGGCCCTGGCGCATGAATCTGGGCAGCGGGAACGACCTCGGACCACCAGGGGCCGAGACAAGCACCGTCTCATGGGGCCGGACACACAGGGGCAGGGAAAAATCCTATATATATCTGGTGATATCTCGGGTGCTATTAGAGATAGCGCAATAAACCAAAGTGAATTATCTGCAGGAGGCCCGGGAGCATGAATCTGTGCAGCGGGAACGACCTCGGACCACCAGGGTCCGAGAAAATCACCGACACATGGGGCCGGGCACTCTGGTTCAGGGAAAAATCCAACATATATCTGGTGATATCTCGGGTTCTATTACAGATAGCGCGATAAATCAAACTGCATTGTCTGCAGGAGTCCCTGGCACATGCATCTGTGCAGCGGGAATGACCTCGGACCACCAGGGTCCGAGAAAACCACCGTCTCATGGGGCCGGACACTCAGGGTCAGGGAAAAATCAAATATATATCTGGTGATATCTCGGGTAGTATTAGAGATATCGCAATAAACCAAAGTGAATTATCTGCAGGAGGCCCTGGCGCATGCATCTGGGCAGCGGGAACGACCTCGGACCACCAGAGGCCGGGAAAACCACCATCTCATGGGGCCGGACACTCAGGGTCAGGGGAAAATCCAGTATATATCTGGTAATATCTCGGGTGCTATTAGAGATAGCGCAATAAAACAAAGCGAATTATCTGCAGGAGGCCCGGGCGCATGAATCTGTGCAGCGGGAACGACCTCGGACCACCAGGGGCCGAGAAAACCACTGTCTCATGGGGCCGGATACTCAGGGTCAGGGGAAAATCCAATATATATCTGGTGATATCTCGGGTGCTATTAGAGATAGCGCAATAAAACAAAGCGAATTGTCTGCAGGAGGCCCAAGCGCATGAATCTGTGAAGCAGGAACGACCTCGGACCTCCAGGGGCCGAGAAACTTACAGATTTTCGGTGTCCGTCACCCAAAGTCATGTAAAAATCCAGCATATGTCTGGTGATATCTCGGGTGCTATTAGATATAGCGCAATAAATCAAAGTGCATTGTCTGTAGGAGGCCCTGGCGCATGAATCTGTGCAGCGGGAATGACCTCGGACCACCAGGGGCCGAGAAAACCACCGTCTCATGGGGCCGGACACGCAGGGGCAGGGAAAAATCCAATATATATCTGGTGATATCTCGGGTGCTATTACAGACAGCCCAATAAATCAAAGTGCATTGTCTGTAGGATGCCCTTGCGCATGAATCCGGCCAGCGGGAACGACCTCGGACCACCAGGGGCCGAGAAAACCACCGTCTCATGGGGCCGGACTGTCAGGGTCAGGGAAAAATCCAATATATATCTGGTGATATCTCGGGTGCTATTAGAGATAGCGCAATAAACCAAAGTGCATTGTCCGTAGGAGGCCCTGGCGCATGAATCTGGGCGGCGGGAACGACCTCGGACCACCAGGGGCCGAGAAAACCACCGTCTCATGGGGCCGGACTGTCAGGGTCAGGGAAAAATCCAATATATATCTGGTGATATCTCGGGTGCTATTAGAGATAGCGCAATAAACCAAAGTGCATTGTCCGTAGGAGGCCCTGGCGCATGAATCTGGGCAGCGGAAACGACCTCGGACCACCAGGGGCCGAGAAAATGACGGACTTTCGGTATCCGTCACCCAAGGTCATGTAAAAATCCAACATATATCTGGTGATATCTCGGGTTCTATTACAGATAGCGCGATAAATCAAAGTGCATTGTCTGCAGGAGGCCCTAGCGCATGAATCTGTGAAGCAGGAACGACCTCGGACCTCCAGGGGCCGAGAAACTTACAGATTTTCGGTTTCCGTCACCCTAAGTCATGTAAAAATCCAGCATATGTATGGTGCGTTCTCGGGTGCTATTAGAGATAGCGCAATAAACCAAAGCGAATTATCTGCAGGAGGCCCTGGCGCATGAATCTGTGCAGCGGGAACGACCTCGGACCACCAGGGGCCGAGAAAACCACCTTCTCATGCGTCCGGACGCTCAGGGTCAGCGAAAAATCCAGGATATATCTGGTGATATCTCGGTTGCTATTACAGATAGCGCAGTAAATCAAAGTGCGTTGTTTGTAGGAGGCCCTGGCGCATGAATCTGGGCAGCGGGAACGACCTCGGACCACCAGGGGCCGAGAAAACCACAGTCTCATGAGGCCGGGCACTCAGGGTCAGGGGAAAATCCAGTATATATCTGGTGATATCTCTGGTGCTATTAGAGATAGCGCAGTAAATCAAAGTGCGTTGTTTGTAGGAGGCCCTGGCGCATGAATCTGGGCAGCGGGAACGACCTCGGACCACCAGGGGCCGAGAAAACCACCGTCTCATGGGGCCGGACAGTCAGAGTCGGGGAAAAATCCAATACATATCTGGTGATATCTCGGGTGCTATTAGAGATAGCGCAATAAATCAAAGTGCATTGTCCGTAGGAGGCCCTTGCGCATGAATCTGCGCAGCAGGGACGACATCGGAACACCAGGGGCCGAGAAAATTACAGATTTTCGATATCCGTCACCCAAAGTCATGTAAAAATCCAGCATATATCTGGTGCATTCTCGGGTGCTATTACAGATATCGCAATAAATCAAAGTGCATTGTCTGTAGGAGGCCCTGGCGCATGAATCTGGGCAGCGGGAACGACCTCGGACCACCAGGGGCCGAGAAAACCACCGTCCGATGGGGCCGGACACTCAGGGTCAGGGGAAAATCCAATATATATCTGGTGATATCTCGGGTGCTATTAGAGATAGCGCAATAAACCAAACGGAATTATCTGCAGGAGGACCTGGCGAATGAATCTGTGCAGCGGGAAAGACCTCGGACCTCCAGGGGCCGAGAAAACCACTGTCTCATGGGGCCGGACACTCAGGGTCAGGGAAAAATCCAATATATATCTGGTGATATCTCGGGTGCTATTAGAGATAGCGCAATAAAACAAAGCGAATTGTCTGCAGGAGGCCCAAGCGCATGAATCTGTGAAGCAGGAACGACCTCGGACCTCCAGGGGCCGAGAAACTTACAGATCTTCGGTGTCCGTCACCCAAAGTCATGTAAAAATCCAGCATATGTCTGGTGATATCTCGGGTGCTATTAGATACAGCGCAATAAATCAAAGTGCATTGTCTGTATGAGGCCCTGGCGCATGAATCTGTGCAGCGGGAATGACCTCGGACCACCAGGGGCCGAGAAAACCACCGTCTCATGGGGCCGGACACACAGGGTCAGGGAAAAATCCAATATATATCTGGTGATATCTCGGGTGCTATTACAGACAGCCCAATAAATCAAAGTGCATTGTCTGTAGGATGCCCTTGCGCATGAATCCGGCCAGCGGGAACGACCTCGGACCACCAGGGGCCGAGAAAACCACCGTCTCATGGGGCCGGACTGTCAGGTTCAGGGAAAAATCCAATATATATCTGGTGATATCTCGGGAGCTTTTAGAGATAGCGCAATAAACCAAAGTGATTTATCTGCAGGAGGCCCTGGCGCATGAATCTGGGCAGCGGGAACGACCTCGGACCACCAGGGGCCGAGACAAGCACCGTCTCATGGGGCCGGACACACAGGGGCAGGGAAAAATCCAATATATATCTGGTGATATCTCGGGTGCTATTAGAGATAGCGCAATAAACCAAAGTGATTTATCTGCAGGAGGCCCTGGCGCATGAATCTGTTCAGCAGGAACGACATCGGACCACCAGGGGCCGAGAAAATTACAGATTTTCGGTATCCGTCACACAAAGTCATGTAAAAATCCAGCATATATCTGGTGATATCTCGGGTGCTCTTAGATATAGCGCAATAAATCAAAATGCATTGTCTGCAGGAGGCCCTGTCGCATGAATCTGTGCAGCGGTATCTACCTCGGACCACCAGGGTCCCAGAAAATCACCGACACATGGGGCCGTGCACTCAGGGTCAGGGAAAAATCAAATATATATCTGGTGATGTCTCGGGTAGTATTAGAGATATCGCAATAAACCAAAGTGAATTATCTGCAGGAGGCCCTGCCACATGCATCTGTGCAGCGGGAATGACCTCGGACCACCAGGGTCCGAGAAAACCACCGACTGATGGGGCCGGACACTCAGGGTCAGGGAAAAATCAAATATATATCTGGTGTTATCTCGGGTGCTTTTAGGGATAGCGCTATAAACCAAAGTGATTTATCTGCAGGAGGCCCTGGCGCATGAATCTGGGCAGCGGGAACGACCTCGGACCACCAGGGGCCGAGACAAGCACCGTCTCATGGGGCCGGACACACAGGGGCAGGGAAAAATCCTATATATATCTGGTGATATCTCGGGTGCTATTAGAGATAGCGCAATAAACCAAAGTGAATTATCTGCAGGAGGCCCGGGAGCATGAATCTGTGCAGCGGGAACGACCTCGGACCACCAGGGTCCGAGAAAATCACCGACACATGGGGCCGGGCACTCTGGTTCAGGGAAAAATCCAACATATATCTGGTGATATCTCGGGTTCTATTACAGATAGCGCGATAAATCAAACTGCATTGTCTGCAGGAGTCCCTGGCACATGCATCTGTGCAGCGGGAATGACCTCGGACCACCAGGGTCCGAGAAAACCACCGTCTCATGGGGCCGGACACTCAGGGTCAGGGAAAAATCAAATATATATCTGGTGATATCTCGGGTAGTATTAGAGATATCGCAATAAACCAAAGTGAATTATCTGCAGGAGGCCCTGGCGCATGCATCTGGGCAGCGGGAACGACCTCGGACCACCAGAGGCCGGGAAAACCACCATCTCATGGGGCCGGACACTCAGGGTCAGGGGAAAATCCAGTATATATCTGGTAATATCTCGGGTGCTATTAGAGATAGCGCAATAAAACAAAGCGAATTATCTGCAGGAGGCCCGGGCGCATGAATCTGTGCAGCGGGAACGACCTCGGACCACCAGGGGCCGAGAAAACCACTGTCTCATGGGGCCGGATACTCAGGGTCAGGGGAAAATCCAATATATATCTGGTGATATCTCGGGTGCTATTAGAGATAGCGCAATAAAACAAAGCGAATTGTCTGCAGGAGGCCCAAGCGCATGAATCTGTGAAGCAGGAACGACCTCGGACCTCCAGGGGCCGAGAAACTTACAGATTTTCGGTGTCCGTCACCCAAAGTCATGTAAAAATCCAGCATATGTCTGGTGATATCTCGGGTGCTATTAGATATAGCGCAATAAATCAAAGTGCATTGTCTGTAGGAGGCCCTGGCGCATGAATCTGTGCAGCGGGAATGACCTCGGACCACCAGGGGCCGAGAAAACCACCGTCTCATGGGGCCGGACACGCAGGGGCAGGGAAAAATCCAATATATATCTGGTGATATCTCGGGTGCTATTACAGACAGCCCAATAAATCAAAGTGCATTGTCTGTAGGATGCCCTTGCGCATGAATCCGGCCAGCGGGAACGACCTCGGACCACCAGGGGCCGAGAAAACCACCGTCTCATGGGGCCGGACTGTCAGGGTCAGGGAAAAATCCAATATATATCTGGTGATATCTCGGGTGCTATTAGAGATAGCGCAATAAACCAAAGTGCATTGTCCGTAGGAGGCCCTGGCGCATGAATCTGGGCGGCGGGAACGACCTCGGACCACCAGGGGCCGAGAAAACCACCGTCTCATGGGGCCGGACTGTCAGGGTCAGGGAAAAATCCAATATATATCTGGTGATATCTCGGGTGCTATTAGAGATAGCGCAATAAACCAAAGTGCATTGTCCGTAGGAGGCCCTGGCGCATGAATCTGGGCAGCGGAAACGACCTCGGACCACCAGGGGCCGAGAAAATGACGGACTTTCGGTATCCGTCACCCAAGGTCATGTAAAAATCCAACATATATCTGGTGATATCTCGGGTTCTATTACAGATAGCGCGATAAATCAAAGTGCATTGTCTGCAGGATGCCCTAGCGCATGAATCTGTGAAGCAGGAACGACCTCGGACCTCCAGGGGCCGAGAAACTTACAGATTTTCGGTTTCCGTCACCCTAAGTCATGTAAAAATCCAGCATATGTATGGTGCGTTCTCGGGTGCTATTAGAGATAGCGCAATAAACCAAAGCGAATTATCTGCAGGAGGCCCTGGCGCATGAATCTGTGCAGCGGGAACGACCTCGGACCACCAGGGGCCGAGAAAACCACCTTCTCATGCGTCCGGACGCTCAGGGTCAGCGAAAAATCCAGGATATATCTGGTGATATCTCGGTTGCTATTACAGATAGCGCAGTAAATCAAAGTGCGTTGTTTGTAGGAGGCCCTGGCGCATGAATCTGGGCAGCGGGAACGACCTCGGACCACCAGGGGCCGAGAAAACCACCTTCTCATGCGGCCGGACGCTCAGGGTCAGCGAAAAATCCAGGATATATCTGGTGATATCTCGGTTGCTATTACAGATAGCGCAGTAAATCAAAGTGCGTTGTTTGTAGGAGGCCCTGGCGCATGAATCTGGGCAGCGGGAACGACCTCGGACCACCAGGGGCCGAGAAAACCACAGTCTCATGAGGCCGGGCACTCAGGGTCAGGGGAAAATCCAGTATATATCTGGTGATATCTCTGGTGCTATTAGAGATAGCGCAGTAAATCAAAGTGCGTTGTTTGTAGGAGGCCCTGGCGCATGAATCTGGGCAGCGGGAACGACCTCGGACCACCAGGGGCCGAGAAAACCACCGTCTCATGGGGCCGGACAGTCAGAGTCGGGGAAAAATCCAATACATATCTGGTGATATCTCGGGTGCTATTAGAGATAGCGCAATAAATCAAAGTGCATTGTCCGTAGGAGGCCCTTGCGCATGAATCTGCGCAGCAGGGACGACATCGGAACACCAGGGGCCGAGAAAATTACAGATTTTCGATATCCGTCACCCAAAGTCATGTAAAAATCCAGCATATATCTGGTGCATTCTCGGGTGCTATTACAGATATCGCAATAAATCAAAGTGCATTGTCTGTAGGAGGCCCTGGCGCATGAATCTGGGCAGCGGGAACGACCTCGGACCACCAGGGGCCGAGAAAACCACCGTCCGATGGGGCCGGACACTCAGGGTCAGGGGAAAATCCAATATATATCTGGTGATATCTCGGGTGCTATTAGAGATAGCGCAATAAACCAAACGGAATTATCTGCAGGAGGACCTGGCGAATGAATCTGTGCAGCGGGAAAGACCTCGGACCTCCAGGGGCCGAGAAAACCACTGTCTCATGGGGCCGGACACTCAGGGTCAGGGAAAAATCCAATATATATCTGGTGATATCTCGGGTGCTATTAGAGATAGCGCAATAAAACAAAGCGAATTGTCTGCAGGAGGCCCAAGCGCATGAATCTGTGAAGCAGGAACGACCTCGGACCTCCAGGGGCCGAGAAACTTACAGATCTTCGGTGTCCGTCACCCAAAGTCATGTAAAAATCCAGCATATGTCTGGTGATATCTCGGGTGCTATTAGATACAGCGCAATAAATCAAAGTGCATTGTCTGTATGAGGCCCTGGCGCATGAATCTGTGCAGCGGGAATGACCTCGGACCACCAGGGGCCGAGAAAACCACCGTCTCATGGGGCCGGACACACAGGGTCAGGGAAAAATCCAATATATATCTGGTGATATCTCGGGTGCTATTACAGACAGCCCTATAAATCAAAGTGCATTGTCTGTAGGATGCCCTTGCGCATGAATCCGGCCCGCGGGAACGACCTCGGACCACCAGGGGCCGAGAAAACCACCGTCTCATGGGGCCGGACTGTCAGGTTCAGGGAAAAATCCAATATATATCTGGTGATATCTCGGGAGCTTTTAGAGATAGCGCAATAAACCAAAGTGATTTATCTGCAGGAGGCCCTGGCGCATGAATCTGGGCAGCGGGAACGACCTCGGACCACCAGGGGCCGAGACAAGCACCGTCTCATGGGGCCGGACACACAGGGGCAGGGAAAAATCCAATATATATCTGGTGATATCTCGGGTGCTATTAGAGATAGCGCAATAAACCAAAGTGATTTATCTGCAGGAGGCCCTGGCGCATGAATCTGTTCAGCAGGAACGACATCGGACCACCAGGGGCCGAGAAAATTACAGATTTTCGGTATCCGTCACACAAAGTCATGTAAAAATCCAGCATATATCTGGTGATATCTCGGGTGCTCTCAGATATAGCGCAATAAATCAAAGTGCATTGTCTGCAGGAGGCCCTGTCGCATGAATCTGTGCAGCGGTATCTACCTCGGACCACCAGGGTCCCAGAAAATCACCGACACATGGGGCCGTGCACTCAGGGTCAGGGAAAAATCAAATATATATCTGGTGATGTCTCGGGTAGTATTAGAGATATCGCAATAAACCAAAGTGAATTATCTGCAGGAGGCCCTGCCACATGCATCTGTGCAGCGGGAATGACCTCGGACCACCAGGGTCCGAGAAAACCACCGACTGATGGGGCCGGACACTCAGGGTCAGGGAAAAATCAAATATATATCTGGTGTTATCTCGGGTGCTTTTAGGGATAGCGCTATAAACCAAAGTGATTTATCTGCAGGAGGCCCTGGCGCATGAATCTGGGCAGCGGGAACGACCTCGGACCACCAGGGGCCGAGACAAGCACCGTCTCATGGGGCCGGACACACAGGGGCAGGGAAAAATCCTATATATATCTGGTGATATCTCGGGTGCTATTAGAGATAGCGCAATAAACCAAAGTGAATTATCTGCAGGAGGCCCGGGAGCATGAATCTGTGCAGCGGGAACGACCTCGGACCACCAGGGTCCGAGAAAATCACCGACACATGGGGCCGGGCACTCTGGTTCAGGGAAAAATCCAACATATATCTGGTGATATCTCGGGTTCTATTACAGATAGCGCGATAAATCAAACTGCATTGTCTGCAGGAGTCCCTGGCACATGCATCTGTGCAGCGGGAATGACCTCGGACCACCAGGGTCCGAGAAAACCACCGTCTCATGGGGCCGGACACTCAGGGTCAGGGAAAAATCAAATATATATCTGGTGATATCTCGGGTAGTATTAGAGATATCGCAATAAACCAAAGTGAATTATCTGCAGGAGGCCCTGGCGCATGCATCTGGGCAGCGGGAACGACCTCGGACCACCAGAGGCCGGGAAAACCACCATCTCATGGGGCCGGACACTCAGGGTCAGGGGAAAATCCAGTATATATCTGGTAATATCTCGGGTGCTATTAGAGATAGCGCAATAAAACAAAGCGAATTATCTGCAGGAGGCCCGGGCGCATGAATCTGTGCAGCGGGAACGACCTCGGACCACCAGGGGCCGAGAAAACCACTGTCTCATGGGGCCGGATACTCAGGGTCAGGGGAAAATCCAATATATATCTGGTGATATCTCGGGTGCTATTAGAGATAGCGCAATAAAACAAAGCGAATTGTCTGCAGGAGGCCCAAGCGCATGAATCTGTGAAGCAGGAACGACCTCGGACCTCCAGGGGCCGAGAAACTTACAGATTTTCGGTGTCCGTCACCCAAAGTCATGTAAAAATCCAGCATATGTCTGGTGATATCTCGGGTGCTATTAGATATAGCGCAATAAATCAAAGTGCATTGTCTGTAGGAGGCCCTGGCGCATGAATCTGTGCAGCGGGAATGACCTCGGACCACCAGGGGCCGAGAAAACCACCGTCTCATGGGGCCGGACACGCAGGGGCAGGGAAAAATCCAATATATATCTGGTGATATCTCGGGTGCTATTACAGACAGCCCAATAAATCAAAGTGCATTGTCTGTAGGATGCCCTTGCGCATGAATCCGGCCAGCGGGAACGACCTCGGACCACCAGGGGCCGAGAAAACCACCGTCTCATGGGGCCGGACTGTCAGGGTCAGGGAAAAATCCAATATATATCTGGTGATATCTCGGGTGCTATTAGAGATAGCGCAATAAACCAAAGTGCATTGTCCGTAGGAGGCCCTGGCGCATGAATCTGGGCGGCGGGAACGACCTCGGACCACCAGGGGCCGAGAAAACCACCGTCTCATGGGGCCGGACTGTCAGGGTCAGGGAAAAATCCAATATATATCTGGTGATATCTCGGGTGCTATTAGAGATAGCGCAATAAACCAAAGTGCATTGTCCGTAGGAGGCCCTGGCGCATGAATCTGGGCAGCGGAAACGACCTCGGACCACCAGGGGCCGAGAAAATGACGGACTTTCGGTATCCGTCACCCAAGGTCATGTAAAAATCCAACATATATCTGGTGATATCTCGGGTTCTATTACAGATAGCGCGATAAATCAAAGTGCATTGTCTGCAGGAGGCCCTAGCGCATGAATCTGTGAAGCAGGAACGACCTCGCACCTCCAGGGGCCGAGAAACTTACAGATTTTCGGTTTCCGTCACCCTAAGTCATGTAAAAATCCAGCATATGTATGGTGCGTTCTCGGGTGCTATTAGAGATAGCGCAATAAACCAAAGCGAATTATCTGCAGGAGGCCCTGGCGCATGAATCTGTGCAGCGGGAACGACCTCGGACCACCAGGGGCCGAGAAAACCACCTTCTCATGCGTCCGGACGCTCAGGGTCAGCGAAAAATCCAGGATATATCTGGTGATATCTCGGTTGCTATTACAGATAGCGCAGTAAATCAAAGTGCGTTGTTTGTAGGAGGCCCTGGCGCATGAATCTGGGCAGCGGAAACGACCTCGGACCACCAGGGGCCGAGAAAACCACAGTCTCATGAGGCCGGGCACTCAGGGTCAGGGGAAAATCCAGTATATATCTGGTGATATCTCTGGTGCTATTAGAGATAGCGCAGTAAATCAAAGTATGTTGTTTGTAGGAGGCCCTGGCGCATGAATCTGGGCAGCGGGAACGACCTCGGACCACCAGGGGCCGAGAAAACCACCGTCTCATGGGGCCGGACAGTCAGAGTCGGGGAAAAATCCAATACATATCTGGTGATATCTCGGGTGCTATTAGAGATAGCGCAATAAATCAAAGTGCATTGTCCGTAGGAGGCCCTTGCGCATGAATCTGCGCAGCAGGGACGACATCGGAACACCAGGGGCCGAGAAAATTACAGATTTTCGATATCCGTCACCCAAAGTCATGTAAAAATCCAGCATATATATGGTGCATTCTCGGGTGCTATTACAGATATCGCAATAAATCAAAGTGCATTGTCTGTAGGAGGCCCTGGCGCATGAATCTGGGCAGCGGGAACGACCTCGGACCACCAGGGGCCGAGAAAACCACCGTCCGATGGGGCCGGACACTCAGGGTCAGGGGAAAATCCAATATATATCTGGTGATATGTCGGGTGCTATTAGAGATAAAGCAATAAATCAAAGTGCATTGTCCGTAGGAGGCCCTTGCGCATGAATCTGTGCAGCAGGAACGACATCGCACCACCAGGGGCCGAGAAAACCACCGTCTCATGGGACCGGACACTCAGGGTCAGGGAAAAATCCAATATATATCTGGTGATATCTCGGGTGCTTTTAGGGATAGCGCAATAAACCAAAGTGATTTATCTGTAGGAGGCCCTGCCGCATGAATCTGGGCAGCGGGAACGTCCTCGGACCACGAGGGGCCGAGACAAGCACCGTCTCATGGGGCCGGACACACAGGGGCAGGGAAAAATCCAATATATATCTGGTGATATCTCGGGTGCTATTACAGATAGCGCAATAAATCAAAGTGCATTGTCTTTAGGAGGCCCGGGCGCATGAATCTGGCCAGCGGGAACGATCTTGGACCACCAGGGGCCGAGAAAACCACCGTCTCATGGGGCCGGACACTCAGTGTCAGGGGAAAATCCAATATATATCTGGTGATATCTCGGGTGCTATTACAGACAGCCCAATAAATCAAAGTGCATTGTCTGTAGGAGGCCCTGGCGCATGAATCTGTGCAGCAGGAACGACCTCAGACCACCAGGGGCCGAGAAAACCACCGTCTCATGGGGCCGGACACTCAGGGTCAGGGAAAAATCTAATATATATCTGGTGATATCTCGGGTACTATTACAGATCGCGCAATAAATCAAAGTGCATTGTCTGTAGGAGGCCCTTGCGCATGAATCCGTCCAGCGGGAACGACCTCGGACCACCAGGGGCCGAGAAAACCACCGTCTCATGGGGCCGGACTGTCAGGGTCAGGGGAAAATCCAATATATATCTGGTGATATGTCGGGTGCTATTAGAGATAGAGCAATAAATCAAAGTGCATTGTCCGTAGGAGGCCCTTGCGCATGAATCTGTGCAGCAGGAACGACATCGCACCACAAGGGGATAAGAAAATTACAGATTTTCGGTATCCGTCACCCAAAGTCATGTAAAAATCCAGCATATGTCTGGTGATATCTCGGGTGCTATTAGATATAGCGCAATAAATCAAAGTGCATTGTCTGTAGGAGGCCCTGGCGCATGCATCTGTGCAGCGGGAATGACCTCGGACCACCAGGGGCCGATAAAACCACCGTCTCATGGGGCCGGACACTCAGGGTCAGGGGAAAATCCAGTATATATCTGGTGATATCTCGGGTGCTATTAGAGATAACGCAATAAACCAAAGTGAATTATCTGCAGGAGGCCCTGGCGCATGCATCTGTGCAGCGGGATCGACCTCGGACCACCAGGGGCCGAGAAAACCACCGTCTGATGGGGCCGGACGCTCAGGGTCAGGGGAAAATCTAATATTTATCTGGTGATATCTCGGGTGCTATTACAGATCGCGCAATAAATCAAAGTGCATTGTCTGTAGGAGGCTCTTGCGCATGAATCCGGCCAGCGGGAACGACCACGGACCACCAGGGGCCGAGACAACCACCGTCTCATGGTGCCGGACACGCAGGGTCAGGGAAAAATCCAATATATATCTGGTGATATCTCGGGTGCTTTTAGGGATAGCGCAATAAACAAAAGTGATTTATCTGTAGGAGGCCCTGCCGCATGAATCTGGGCAGCGGGAACGACCTCGGACCACGAGGGGCCGAGACAAGCACCGTCTCATGGGGCCGGACACACAGGGGCAGGGAAAAATCCAATATATATCTGGTGATATCTCGGGTGCTATTACAGACAGCCCAATAAATCAAAGTGCATTGTCTGTGGGAGGCCCTGGCGCATGAATCTGTGCAGCGGGAACGACCTCAGACCACCAGGGGCCGAGAAAACCACCGTCTCATGGGGCCGGACACTCAGAGTCAGGGAAAAATCTAATATATATCTGGTGATATCTCGGGTGCTATTACAGATCGCGCAATAAATCAAAGTGCATTGTCTGTAGGAGGCCCTTGCGCATGAATCCGTCCAGCGGGAACGACCTCGGACCACCAGGGGCCGAGAAAACCACCGTCTCATGGGGCCGGACTGTCAGGGTCAGGGAAAAATCCAACATATATCTGGGGTGCTATTAGAGATAGCGCAATAAATCAAAGTGCATTGTCCGTAGGAGGCCCTGGCGCAAGAATCTGGGCGGCGGGAACGACCTCGTACCACCAGGGGCCGAGAAAACCACCGTCTCATGGGGCCGGACTGTCAGGGTCAGGGAAAAATCCTATATATATCTGGTGATATCTCGGGTGCTATTATAGATAGCGCAATAAATCAAAGTGCATTGTCCGTAGGAGGCCCTGGCGCAAGAATCTGGGCGGCGGGAACGACCTCGTACCACCAGGGGCCGAGAAAACCACCGTCTCATGGGGCCGGACACTCAGGGTCAGGGAAAAATCTAATATATATCTGGTGATATCTGGGGTGCTATTATAGATCGCGCAATAAATCAAAGTGCATTGTCTGTAGGAGGCCCTTGCGCATGAATCCGGCCAGCGGGAACGACCTCGGACCACCAGGGGCCGAGAAAACCACCGTCTCATGGGGCCGGACTGTCAGGGTCAGGGAAAAATCCAATACATATCTGGTGATATCTCGGGTGGTATTAGAGATAGCGCAATAAACCAAAGTGAGATATCTGCAGGAGGCCCGGGCGCATGAATCTGTGCAGCGGGAACGACCTCGGACCACCAGGAGCCGAGAAAACCACCGTCTCATGGGGCCGGACTGTCAGGGTCAGGGAAAAATCCTATATATACCTGGTGATATCTCGGGTGCTATTATAGATAGCGCAATAAATCAAAGTGCATTGTCCGTAGGAGGCCCTGGCGCATGATTCTGGGCGGCGGGAACGACCTCGGACCACCAGGGGCCGAGAAAACCACCGTCTCATGGGGCCGGACACTCAGGGTCAGGGGAAAATCCAGTATATATCTGGTGATATCTCGGGTGCTATTAGAGATTGCGCAATAAACCAAAGTAAATTATCTGCAGGAGGCCCTGGCGCATGCATCTGGGCAGCGGGAACGACCTCGGACTACCAGAGGCCGGGAAAACCACCATCTCATGGGGCCGGACACTCAGGGTCAGGGGAAAATCCAATATATATCTGGTGATATCTCGGGTGCTATTAGAGATAGCGCAATAAACCAAAGTGAATTACCTGCAGGACTCCCTGGCGCATGCATCTGTGCAGCGGGAACGACCACGGATCACCAGGGACCGAGAAAACCACCGTCTCATGGGGCCGGACAGTCATAGTCGGGGAAAAATCCAATATATATCTGGTGATATCTCGCGTGCTATTAGAGATAGCGCAATAAATCAAAGTGCATTGTCCGTAGGAGGCCCTTGCGCATGAATCTGTGCAGCAGGAACGACATCGCACCACCAGGGGATGAGGAAATTACAGATTTTCGGTATCCGTCACCCAAAGTCATGTAAAAATCCAGCATATGTCTGGTGATATGTCGGGTGCTATTAGATATAGCGCAATAAATCAAAAGTGCATTGTCTGCAGGAGGCACTGGCGCATGTATCTGTGCAGCGGGAATGACCTCGGACCACCAGGGGCCGAGAAAACCACCGTCTCATGGGGCCGGACACTCAGGGTCAGGGAAAAATCAAATATATATCTGGTGATATCTCGGGTAGTATTAGAGATATCGCAATAAACAAAAAGTGAATTATCTGCCGGAGGCCCTGGCGCATGCATCTGGGCAGCGGGAACGACCTCGGACCACCAGGGGCCGGGAAAACCACCATCTCATGGGGCCGGACACTCAGGGTCAGGGAAAAATCCAATACATATCTGGTGATATCTCGGGTGCTTTTAGGGATAGCGCAATAAACCAAAGTGATTTATCTGCAGGAGACCCTGGCGCATGAACCTGGACAGCGGGAACGACCTCGGACCACCAGGGGCCGAGAAAACCACAGTCTCATGAGGCCGGACACTCAGGTTCAGGGGAAAATCCAGTATATATCTGGTGATATCTCGGGTGCTATTAGAGATAGCGCAATAAACCAGATTGAATTATTTGCAGGAGGCCCTGGCGCATGCATCTGTGCAGCGGGAGCGGCCTCGGACCACCAGGGGCCGAGAAATCCACCGTCTCATGGGGCCGGACACTCAGGGTCAGGGAAAAATCAAATATATATCTGGTGATATCTCGGGTGCTATTAGAGATAGCGCAATAAATCAAAGTGGATTGTCTGGAGGAGGCCCTTGCGCATGAATCTGTGCAGCGGGAACGACCTCGGACCACTAGGGGCCGAGAAAACCACTGTCTCATGGGGCCGGACACACAGGGTCAGGGAAAAATCCAATATATTTCTGGTGATATCTTGGGTGCTATTACAGATAGCCCAATACATCAAAGTGGACTGTCTGTAGGAAGCCCAGGCGCATGAATCTGTGCAGCGGGAACGACCTCGGACCACCAGGGGCCGAGAAATCCACCGTCTCATGGGGCCGGACACTCAGGGTCAGGGAAAAATCAAATATATATCTGGTGATATCTCGGGTGCTATTAGAGATAGCGCAATAAATCAAAGTGGATTGTCTGGAGGAGGCCCTTGCGCATGAATCTGTGCAGCGGGAACGACCTCGGACCACCAGGGGCCGAGAAAACCACTGTCTCATGGGCCCGGACACACAGGGTCAGGGAAAAATCCAATATATTTCTGGTGATATCTTGGGTGCTATTACAGATAGCCCAATACATCAAAGTGGATTGTCTGTAGGAGGCCCAGGCGCATGAATCTGTGCAGCGGGAACGACCTCGGACAACCCGGGGCCGAGAAAACAACTGTCACGTGGGGCCGGACACTCAGGGTCAGGGGAAAATCCAATGTATATATCTGGTGATATCTCGGGTGCTATTAGAGATAGCGCAATAACCCAAAGTGAATTATCTGCAGGAGGCCCGGGCGCATGTATCTGTGCAGCGGGAACGACATCGGACCACCAGGGGCCGAGAAAACCACTGTCTCATGGGGCCGGACGCTCAGGCTCAGGGGAAAATCCAGTATATATCTGGTGATATCTCGGGTGCTATTAGAGATAGCGCAATTAAACAAAGTGAATTATCTGCAGGAGGCCCTGGCGCATGAATCTGTGCAGCGCGAACGACCTCGGACCACCAGGGGCCGAGAAAACCACCGTCTCATGGGGCCGGACGCTCAGGGTCAGCGAAAAATCCAGGATACATCTGGTGATATCTCGGTTGCTATTACAGATAGCGCAGTAAATCAAAGTGCGTTCTTTGCAGGAGGCCCTGGCGCATGAATCTGGGCAGCGGGAACGACCTCGGACCACCAGGGGCCGAGAAAACCACCGTCGCATGGGGCCGGACGCTCAGGGTCAGGAAAAATCCAATATATATCTGGTGATATCTCGGGTGCTATTAGAGATAGCGCAATAAACCAAAGTGGATTATCTGCAGGAGGCCCTGGCGAATGAATCTGTGCAGCGGGAGCGACCACGGACCACCAGGTGCCGAGACAACCACCGTCTCATGGTGCCGGACACTCAGGGTCAGGGAATAATCCAATATTTATCTGGTGATATCTCGGGTGCTATTAGAGATAGCGCAATAAATCAAAGTGCTATTGTCCGTAGGAGGCCCTTGCGCATGAATCTGTTCAGCAGGAACGACATCGGTCCACCAGGGGCCGAGAAAATTACAGATTTTCGGTATCCGTCACCCAAAGTCATGTAAAAATCCAGCATATATCTGGTGATATCTCGGGTGCTATTAGATATAGCGCAATAAATCAGTGTGCATTGTTTGCAGGAGGCCCTGGCGCATGAATCTGTGCAGCGGTATCTACCTCGGACCACCAGGGTCCGCGAAAATCTCCGACACATGGGGCCGGGCACTCAGGTGCAGGGAAAAATCCAACATATATCTGGTGGTATCTCGGGTTCTATTACAGATAGCGCGATAAATCAAAGTGCATTGTCTGCAGGAGGCCCTGGCACATGCATCTGTGCAGCGGGAATGACCTCGGACCACCGGGGTCCGAGAAAACCACCGTCTCATGGGGCCGGACACTCAGGGTCAGGGAAAAATCAAATATATATCTGGTGATATCTCGGGTAGTATTAGAGATATCGCAATAAAACAAAGTGAATTATCTGCAGGAGGCCCTGGCGCATGCATCTGGGCAGCGGGAACGACCTCGGACCACCAGAGGCCGGGAAAACCACCATCTCATGGGGCCGGACACTCAGGGTCAGGGGAAAATCCAATATATATCTGGTGATATCTCGGGTGCTATTAGAGATAGCGCAATAAACCAAAGTGAATTATCTGCAGGAGGCCCTGGCGCATGCATCTGTGCAGCGGGAGCGACCTCGGACCACCAGAGGCCGGGAAAACCACCATCCCATGGGGCCGGACACTCAGGGTCAGGGGAAAATCCAATATATATCTGGTGATATCTCGGGTAGTATTAGAGATATCGCAATAAACCAAAGTGAATTATCTGCAGGAGGCGCTGGCGCATGCATCTGGGCAGCGGGAACGACCTCGGACCACCAGAGGCCGGGAAAACCACCATCTCATGGGGCCGGACACTCAGGGTCAGGGGAAAATCCAATATATATCTGGTGATATCTCGGGTGCTATTAGAGATAGCGCAATAAACCAAAGTGAATTATCTGCGGGAGGCCCTGGCGCATGCATCTGTGCAGCGGGAGCGACCTCGGACCACCAGGGGCCGAGAAATCCACCGTCTCATGGGGCCGGACACTCAGGGTCAGGGAAAAATCAAATATATATCTGGTGATATCTCGGGTGCTATTAGAGATAGCGCAATAAATCAAAGTGGATTGTCTGGAGGAGGCCCTTGCGCATGAATCTGTGCAGCAGGAACGACCTCGGACCACCAGAGGCCGGGAAAACCACCGTCTCATGGGGCCGGACACTCAGGGTCAGGGGAAAATCCAATATATATCTGGTGATATCTCGGGTGCTATTACAGATAGCGCAATAAATCAAAGTAAATTATCTGCAGGGGGCCCTGGCGCATGAATCTGTGCAGCGGGAGCGACCTCGGACCACCAGGGGCCGAGAAAACCACCGTCTCATGGGGCCGGACACTCAGGGTCAGGGAAAAATCCAATATATATCTGGTGATATCTTGGGTGCTATTAGAGATAGCGCAATAAACCAAAGTGAATTATCTGCAGGAGACCCTGGCGAATGAATCTGTGCAGCGGGAACGACCTCGGACCACCAGGGGCCGAGAAAACCACCGTCTCATGGGGCCGGGCGCTCAGGGTCAGCGAAAAATCCAGGATATATCTGGTGATATCTCGGTTGCTATTACAGATAGCGCAGTAAATCAAAGTGCGTTGTTTGTAGGAGGCCCTGGCGCATGAATCTGGGCAGCGGGAACGACCTCGGACCACCAGGGGCCGAGAAAACCACCGTCTCATGGGGCCGGACGCTCAGGGTCAGGAAAAATCCAATATATAACTGGTGATATCTCGGGTGCTATTAGAGATAGCGCAATAAACCAATGTGAATTATCTGCAGGAGACCCTGGCGCATGCATCTGTGCAGCGGGATCGACCACGGACCACCAGGGGCCGGGAAAACCACCGTCTCATGGGGCCGGACACTCAGGTTCAGGGAAAAATCCAATATATATCTGGTGATATCTCGGGTGCTATTAGAGATAGCGCAATAACCCAAAGTGAATTATATGCAGGAGGCCCGGGCGCATGAATCTGTACAGCGGGAACGACCTCGGACCCCCAGGGGCCGAGAAAACCACTGTCTCATGGGGCCGGACACTCAGGGTCAGAGGAAAATCCAGTATATATCTGGTGATATCTCGGGTGCTATTAGAGATAGCGCAATAAACCAATGTGAATTATCTGCAGGAGGCCCTGGCGCATGAATCTGTGCAGCGCGAACGACCTCGGACCACCAGGGGCCGAGGAAACCACCGTCTCATGGTGCCGGACACTCAGGGTCAGGGTAAAATCCAATATATATCTGGTGATATCTCGGGTGCTATTAGAGATAGCGCAATAAACCAAAGTGAATTATCTGCAGATGGCCCTGGCGCCTGATTCTGTGCAGCGGGAACGACCTCGGACCACCAGGGGCCGCGAAAACCACCGTCTCATGGGGCCGGACACTCAGGGTCAGGGAAAAATCCAATATATATCTGGTGATATCTCGGGTGCTATTACAGACAGCGCAATAATTCAATGTGCATTGTCTGTAGGAGGCCCTGGCGCATGTATCTGTGCAGCGGGAACGACCTCGGACCACCAGGGGCCGAGAAAACTACCGTCTCATGGGGCCAGACACCCAGGGTCAGGGAAAAATCCAACATATATCTGGTGATATCTCGGGTGCTATTAGAGATAGCGCAATAATCCAATGTGAATTATATATAGCAGGCCCTGGCGCATGAATCTGTGCAGCGGGAACGACCTCGGACCACCAGGGGCCGAGAAAACCACCGTCTCATGGGGCCGGACACTCAGGGTCAGGGGAAAAATCCAATATATATGTGGTGATATCTCGGGTGCTATTACAGATAGCGCAATAAACCAAAGTGCATTGTCTGTAGGAGGCCCTGGCGCATGAATCTGTGCAGCGGGAACGACCTCGGGCCCCCAGGGGTCGAGAAAACCACCGTCTCATGGGGCCGGACACTCAGGGTCAGTGTAAAATAAAATATATATCTGGTGATATCTCGGGTGCTATTACAGATAGCGCAATAAATCAAACTGCATTGTCTGTAGGAGGCCCTGACGCATGAACCTGTGCAGCGGGAACGACCTTGGACCACCAGGGGCCGAGAAAACCACCGTCTCATGGGGCCCGACACTCAGGGTCAGGGAAAAATCCAACATATATCTGGTGATATCTCGGGTGCTATTACAGACAGCGCAATAAATCAATGTGCATTGTCTGTAGGAGGCCCTGGCGCATGTATCTGTGCAGCGGGAACGACCCCGGACCACCAGGGGCCGAGAAAACTACCGTCTCATGGGGCCAGACACCCAGGGTCAGGGAAGAATCCAATATAAATCTGGTGATATCTCGGGTGCTATTACAGATAGCGCAATAAATCAAAGTGCATTGTCTGTAGGAGGCCATGGCGCATGAATCTGTGCAGCGGGAACGACCTCGGACCACAAGGGGCCGAGAAAACCACCGTCTCATGGGGCCCGACACTCAGCGTCAGGGGAAAATCCAATATATATCTGGTGATATCTCGGGTGCTATTACAGATAGCGCAATAAATCAAAGTGCATTGTCTGTAGGAGGCCCTGGCGCATGGACCTGTGTAGCGGGATCGACCTCGGACCACCGGGGGCCGAGAAAATCACCGTCTCATGGGGCCGGACTGTCAGGGTCAGGGAAAAATCCAATATATAACTGGTGATATCTCGGGTGCTATTACAGATAGCGCAATAAATCAAAGTGCATTGTCTGTAGGAGGCCCAGGCGCATGAATCAGTGCAGCGGGATCGACCTCGGACCACCAGGGGCCGAGAAAACCACCGACACATGGGGCCGGACACTCAGGGTCGGGGAAAAATTCAATATATCTCTGGTGATATCTCGGGTGCTATTAGAGATAGGGCAATAAACCAAAGTGCATTGTCTGTAGGAGGCCCTGGCGCATGAATCTTTGCAGCGGGATCGACCTCCGACCAACAGGGGCCGAGAAAACCGCCGACACATGGGGCCGGACACTCAGGGTCGGGGAAAAATTCAATATATCTCTGGTGATATCTCGGGTGCTATTAGAGATAGCGCAATAAACCAAAGTGAATTATCTGCAGGGGGCCCTGGCGCATGAATCTGTGCAGCGGGAACGACCTCGGACCCCCAGGGGTCGAGAAAACCACCGTCTCATGGGGCCGGACACTCAGGGTCAGGGAGAAATCCAATATATATCTGGTGGTATCTCGGGTGCTATTACATATAGCGCAATAAATCAATGTGCATTGTCTGTAGGAGGCCCTGGCGCAGGAATCTGTGCAGCGGGAACGACCTCGGACCCCCAGGGGTCGAGAAAACCACCGTCTCATGGGGCCGGACACTCAGGGTCAGGGGAAAATCCAATATATATGTGGTGATATCTCGGGTGCTATTACAGATAGCGCAATAAATCAAAGTGAACTGTCTGCAGGAGGCCCTAGCGCATGAATCTATGCAGCGGGAACGACCTCGGACCACCAGGGGCCGAGAAAACTACCGTCTCATCTGGCCGGACTGTCAGGGTCAGGGAAAAATCCAATATATATCTGGTGATATCTCGGGTGCTATTAGAGATTGCGCAATAAACCAAAGTGCATTGTCTGCAGGAGGCCCTGGCGCATGAATCTGTGCCGCGGGAACGACCTCGGACCACGGGGGGCCGAGAAAACTACCGTCTCATGGGGCCGGACACCAAGGTTCAGGGAAAAATCCAACATATATCTGGTGATATCTCGGGTGCTATTAGAGATAGCGCAATAAACCAAAGTGAATTGTCTGCAGTAAGCTTTGGCGCATGAATCTGATCAGCGGGATCGACCTCGGACCACGAGGGACCGAGAAAACCATCGACACATGGGGCCGGACTGTCAGGGTCAAGGAAAAACCCAATATATATCTGGTGATATCTCGGGTGATATTAGAGATAGCGCAATAAATCATAGTGCATTTCTGCAGGTGGCCCTGGCGGATGAGTCTGTGGAGCGGGAACGACCTCGGACCAGCAGGGGCCGAGAGATCCTCCGTTTCATGGGGTCGGACACTCAGGGTCAGGGAAAAATCCAATATTTATCTGGTGATATCTCGGGTGCTATTACAGCTAGCGCAATAAATCAAAGTGCATTGTCTGTAGGAGGCCCTGGCGCATTAATCTGTGCAGCGGGAACGACCTCGGACCACCAGGGGCCGAGAAAACCACCGTCTCATGGGGCCCGACACTCAGGGTCAGGGGAAAATCCAATATATATCTGGTGATATCTCGGCTGCTATTACAGACAGCGCAATAAATCAATGTGCATTGTCTGTAGGAGGCCCTGGCGCATGAATCTCTGCAGCGGGAACGACCTCGGACCACCAGGGGCCGAGAAAACTACCGTCTCATGGGGCCGGACACCCAGGGTCAGGGAAGAATCCAACATATATCTGGTGATATCTCGGGTGCTATTAGAGATAGCGCAATAAACTAAAGTGAATTATATATAGCAGGCCCTGGCGCATGAATCTGTGCTGCGGGAATGACCTCGGACCACCAGGGGCCGAGAAAACTACCGTCTCATGGGGCCGGACACCCAGGGTCAGGGAAAAATCCAACATATATATGGTGATATCTCGGGTGCTATTACAGATAGCGCAATAAATCAAAGTGCATTGTCTGCAGGAGGCCCTGGCGCATGAATCTATGCAGCAGTATCGACCTCGGACCACCAGGGGCCGAGAAAACTACCGTCTCATGGGGCCGGACACTCAGGGTCAGGGAAAAATCCAATATATATCTGGTGATATCGAGGGTTCTCTTACAGATAGCGCACTAAACCAAAGTGAATTATCTGCAGCGGGCCCTGGGGCATGAATCTGTGCAGCGGGAACGACAACGGACCACCAGGGGCCGAGAAAACCACCGACACATGGCGCCGGACACCCAATGTCATGTAAAAACCCAGGATGTATCTGATGATATCTCGGGTGCTATTAGATATAGCGCAATAAATAAAAGTGCATTGTCTGCGGGACGCCCTGGCGCATGAATCTGTGCAGCGCGAGCGACCTTGGACCACCAGGGGCCGAGAAAACCACAGTCTCATGGGGTCGGAGACTCAGGGTCAGGGAAAAATCCAATATAAATCTGGTGATATCTCGGGCGCTATCACAGATAGCGCAATAAATCAAAGTGCATTGTCTGCAGGAGGCCCCGGCGCATGGATCTGTGCAGTGCGAACGACCTCGGACCACCAGGGGCCGAGAAAACTACAGTCTCATGGGGCCGGACACTCAGGGTCAGGGGAAAATCCAATATAAATCTAGTGATATCTCGGGTGCTAGTACAGATAACGCAATAAATCAAAGTGCATTGTCTGCAGGTCGCCCTGGCGCATGAATCTGTGCAGCGGGATCGACCTCGGACCACCAGGGGCCGTGAAAACTACCGTCTCATGCGATCGGACACTCAGGGTCAGGGGAAAATCCAACGTATATGTGGTGATATCTCAGGTGCTATTAGAGATAGCGCAATAAACCAAAGGGCATTGTCTGTAGGAGGCCCTGGCGCATGAATCCGTGCAGCGGGAACGACCTCGGACCACCAGGGGCCGAGAAAACCACCGTCTCATGGGGTCAGGGAAAAATCCAATATAAATCTGGTGATATCTCGGGCGCTATTACAGATAGCGCAATAAATCAAAATGCATTGTCTGCAGGAGGCCCTGGCGCATGGATCTGTGCAGCGCGATCGACCTCGGACCACGAGGGACCGAGAAAACCATCGACACATGGCAACGGACTGTCAGGGTCAAGGAAAAATCCAATATATATTTGGTGATATCTCGGGTGCTATTAGAGATAGCGAAATAAATCAAAGTGCATTGTCTGCAGCAGGCCCTAGCGCATGAATCTGTGCAGCGGGAACGACCTCGGACCACCAGGGGCCGAGAAAACCACCCTCTCATGGGGTCGGACTGTCAGGGTCAGGGAAAAATCCAATATATATGTGGTGATATCTCAGGTGCTATTAGAGATAGCGCAATAAACCAAAGTGCATTGTCTGTAGGAGGCCCTGGCGCATGAATCTGTGCAGCGGGGACGACCTCGGACCACCAGGGGCCGAGAAAACCACCGTCTCATGGGGTCGGAGACTCAGGGTCAGGGAAAAATCCAATATAAATCTGGTGATATCTCGGGTGCTATTACAGATAGCGCAATAAATCGAAGTCCATTGTCTGCAGGAGGCCCTGGCGCATGGATCTGTGCAGCGGGATCGACCTCGGACCAGGATGGACCGAGAATACCATCGGCACATGGCGCCGGACTGTCAGAGTCAAGGAAAAATCCAATATATATCTGGTGATATCTCGGGTGCTATTAGAGATAGCGAAATAAATCAAAGTGCATTGTTTGCAGGAGACCCTGGCGCATGAATCTGTGCAGCGGGAACGACCTCGGACCACCAGGGGCCGAGAAAACCACCGTCTCATGGGGTCGGACACTCAGGGTCAGGGAAAAATCCAATATATCTCTGGTGATATCTCGGGTGCTATTAGAGATAGCGCAATAAAACAAAGTGCATTGTCTGTAGGAGGCCCTGGCGCATGAATCTGTGCAGCGGGAACGACCTCGGACCACCAGGGGCCGAGAAAACCACCGTCTCATGGGGTCGGAGACTCAGGGTGAGGGAAAAATCCAATATAAATCTGGTGATATCTCGGGCGCTATCACAGATAGCGCAATAAATCAAAGTGCATTGTCTGCAGGAGGCTCCGGCGCATGGATCTGTGCAGTGGGAACGACCTCGGACCACCAGGGGCCGAGAAAACTACAGTCTCATGGGGCCGGACACTCAGGGTCAGGGGAAAATCCAATATATATCTAGTGATATCTCGGGTGCTATTACAGATAGCGCAATAAATCAAAGTGCATTGTCTGTAGGAGGCCCTGGCGCATGAGTCTGTGCAGTGGGATCGACCTCGGACCACCAGGGGCCGAGATAACCAGCGATACATGGCGACGGACACTCAGGGTCGGGGAAAAATTCAATATATATCTGGTGATATCTCGTGTGCTATTAGAGATAACGCAATAAATCAAAGTGCATTGTCTGCAGGAAGCCCTGGCGCATGAATCTGTTCAGCGGGATCGACCTCGGACCACCAGGGTCCGAGAAAACCACCGTCTCATGGAGTCGGACACTCAGGGTCAGGGAAAAATCCAATATATATCTGGTGATATCTCGGGTCCTATTACAGATAGCGCAATAAATCAAAGTGCATTGTCTGTAGGAGGCCCTGGCGCATGAATCTGTGCAGCGGGAACGACCTAGGACCAACAGGGTCCGAGAGAACTACCGTCTCATGGGGCCGAACTGTCAGGGTCAGGGAAAAATACAATATATATCGGGTGATATCTCCGGTGCTATTAGAGAGAGCGCAATAAACCAAAGTGCATTGTCTGCAGGACGCCCTGGCGCATGAATCTGTGCAGCGGGATCGACCTCGGACCACCAGGGGCCGTGAAAACTACCGTCTCATGGGGCCGGACACTCAGGGTCAGGGAAAAATCCAATATATATCTGGTGATATCTCTGGTGCTATTAGAGATAGCGCAATAAACCAAAGGGCATTGTCTGTAGGAGGCCCTGGCGCATGAATCTGTGCAGCGGGAACGACCTCGGACCACCAGGGTCCGAGAAAACCACCGACACATGGGGCCGGACTGTCACGGTCTGAGAAAAATCCAATATATATCTGGTAATACCTCGGGTGCTATTAGAGATAGCGCAATAAACCAAAGTGCATTGTCTGGAGGAGGCCCTGGCGCATGAATCTGTGCAGCGGGATCGCCCTCGGACCACCAGGGGCCGAGAAAATCTCCGTCTCATGCGTCCGGACTCTCAGGGTCAGGTGTTAATCCAATATATATATAGTGATATCTCGGGTGCTATTACAGAAAGCGCAATAAATCAAAGTGCATTGTCTGTAGGAGGCCCTGGCGCATGAATCTGTTCAGCGGGATCGACCTCGGACCACGAGGGACCGAGAAAACCATCGACACATGGGGCCGGACTGTCTGGGTCAGGGAAAAATCCAATATATATGTGGTGATATCTCGGCTGCTATTAGAGATAGCGCAATAAATCAAAGTGCATTGTCTGCAGGAGGCCCTGGCGCATGGATCTGTGCAGCGGGATCGACCTCGGACCACGATGGACCGAGAATACCATCGGCACATGGCGCCGGACTGTCAGAGTCAAGGAAAAATCCAATATATATCTGGTGATATCTCGGGTGCTATTAGAGATAGCGAAATAAATCAAAGTGCATTGTTTGCAGGAGACCCTGGCGCATGAATCTGTGCAGCGGGAACGACCTCGGACCACAAGGGACCGAGAAAACAACCGTCTCATGGGGTCAGGGAAAAATCCAATATAAATCTGGTGATATCTCGGGCGCTATTACAGATAGCGCAATAAATCAAAATGCATTGTCTGCAGGAGGCCCTGGCGCATGGATCTGTGCAGCGCGATCGACCTCGGACCACGAGGGACCGAGAAAACCATCGACACATGGCGCCGGACTGTCAGGGTCAAGGAAAAATCCAATATATATCTGGTGATATCTCGGGTGCTATTAGAGATAGCGAAATAAATCAAAGTGCATTGTTTGCAGGAGACCCTGGCGCATGAATCTGTGCAGCGGGAACGACCTCGGACCACCAGGGGCCGAGAAAACCACCGTCTCATGGGGTCGGAGACTCAGGGTCAGGGAAAAATCCAATATAAATCTGGTGATATCTCGGGCGCTATCACAGATAGCGCAATAAATCAATGTGCATTGTCTGCAGGAGGCCCTGCCGCATGGATCTGTGCAGTGGGAACGACCTAGGACCACCAGGGGCCGAGATAACCACCGATACATGGGGACGGACACTCAGGGTCGGGGAAAAATTCAATGTATATCTGGTGATATCTCGGGTGCTATTAGAGATAACGCAATAAATCAAAGTGCATTGTCCGCAGGAGGCCCTGCCGCATGGATCTGTGCAGTGGGAACGACCTCGGACCACCAGGGGCCGAGATAACCACCGATACATGGGGACGGACACTCAGGGTCGGGGAAAAATTCAATATATATCTGGTGATATCTCGGGTCCTATTACAGATAGCGCAATAAATCAAAGTGCATTGTCTGTAGGAGGCCCTGGCGCATGAATCTGTGCAGCGGGAACGACCTAGGACCAACAGGGTCCGAGAGAACTACCGTCTCATGGGGCCGAACTGTCAGGGTCAGGGAAAAATCCAATATCTATCTGGTGATATCTCGGGTGCTATTAGAGATAGCGAAATAAATGAAAGTGCATTGTCTGCAGGAGGCCCTGGCGCATGAATCTGTGCAGCGGAAACGACCTCGGACCACCAGGGGCGAAGAAAACCACCGTCTCATGGGGCCGGACACTCAGGGTCAGGGGAAAATCCAATATATATGTGGTGATATCTCGGGTGCTATTAGAGATAGCGCAAAGACCAAAGGGCATTGTCTGTAGGAGGCCCTGGCGCATGAATCTGTCCAGCGGGAACGACCTCGGACCACCAGGGGCCGAGAAAACCACCGTCTCATGGGGTCGGACACTCAGGGTCAGGGGAAAATCCAATATATATGTGGTGATATCTCGGGTGCTATTAGAGATAGCGCAAAGACCAAAGGGCATTGTCTGTAGGAGGCCCTGGCGCATGAATCTGTCCAGCGGGAACGACCTCGGACCACCAGGGGCCGAGAAAACCATCGACACATGGCGGCGGACTGTCAGGGTCAGGGAAAAATCCAATATCTATCTGGTGATATCTCGGGTGCTATTAGAGATAGCGAAATAAATCAAAGTGCATTGTCTGCAGGAGGCCCTGGCGCATGAATCTGTGCAGCGGAAACGACCTCGGACCACCAGGGGCCAAGAAAACCACCGTCTCATGGGGCCGGACACTCAGGGTAAGGGGAAAATCCAATATATATGTGGTGATATCTCGGGTGCTATTAGAGATAGCGCAAAGACCAAAGGGCATTGTCTGTAGGAGGCCCTGGCGCATGAATCTGTCCAGCGGGAACGACCTCGGACCACCAGGGGCCGAGAAAACCACCGTCTCATGGGGTCGGACACTCAGGGTCAGGGGAAAATCCAATATATATGTGGTGATATCTCGGGTGCTATTAGAGATAGCGCAAAGACCAAAGGGCATTGTCTGTAGGAGGCCCTGGCGCATGAATCTGTCCAGCGGGAACGACCTCGGACCACCAGGGGCCGAGAAAACCACCGTCTCATGGGGTCGGACACTCAGGGTCAGGGGAAAATCCAATATATATGTGGTGATATCTCAGGTGCTATTACAGATAGCGCAATAGACCAAAGGGCATTGTCTGTAGGAGGCCCTGGCGCATAGAATCTTTCCAGCGGGAACGACCTCGGACCACCAGGGTCCGAGAAAACTACCGTCTCATGGGGCCGGACACTCAGGGTCAGGGAAAAATCCAATATAAATCTGGTGATATCTCGGGCGCTATTACAGATAGCGCAATAAGTCAAAGTGCATTGTCTGTAGGAGGCCCTGGCGCATGAATCTGTGCAGTGGGAACGACCTAGGACCACCAGGGGCCGAGAAAACTACCGTCTCATGGGGCCGGACTGTCAGGGTCAGGGAAAAATCCAATATAAATCTGGTGATATCTCGGGTGCTATTACAGATAGCGCAATAAATCAAAGTGCATTGTCTGTAAGAGGTCCTGGCTCATGATTGTGTGCAGCGGGATCGACCTCGGACCACGAGGGACCGAGAAAACCATCGACACATGGGGCCGGACTGTCAGGGTCAGGGAAAAATCGAATATATATCTGGTGATATCTCGGCTGCTATTAGAGATAGCGCAATAAATCAAAATACATTGTCTGCAGGAGGCCCTAGCGCATGAATCTGTGCAGCGGGAACGACCTCGGACTACCAGGCGCCGAGAAAACCACCGTCACATGGGGCCGGACACTCAGGGTCAGGGGTAAATCCAATATATATATGGTGATATCTCTGGTGCTATTACAGAAAGCGCAATAAATCAAAGTGCATTGTCTGTAGGAGGCCCTGGCGCATGAATCTGTGCAGCGGGATCTACCTCGGACCACCAGGGGCCGAGAAAATCACCGTCTCATGGGGCCGGACTGTCAGGGTCAGGGAAAAATCCGATATATATCTGGTGATGTCTCGGGTGCTATTTGAGATAGCGCAATAAATCAAAGTGAATTGTCTGCAGGAAGCCCAGGCGCATGAATCTGTTCAGCGGGATCGACCTCGGACCACGAGGGACCGAGAAAACCATCGACACATGGGGCCGGACTGTCTGGGTCAGGGAAAAATCCAATATATATGTGGTGATATCACGGCTGCTATTAGAGATAGCGTAATAAATCAAAGTGCATTGTCTGTAGGAGGCCCTGGCGCCTGAATCTGTGCAGCGGGAACGACCTCGGACCACCAGGGGCCGAGAAAACCACCGTCTCATGGGGTCGGAGACTCCGGGTCAGGGAAAAATCCAATATAAATCTGGTGATATCTCGGGCGCTATTACAGATAGCGCAATAAATCAAAGTGCATTGTCTGCAGGAGGCCTTGGTGCATGAATCTTTGGTAGCGGGATCGACCTCGGACCACGAGGGACCGAGAAAACCATCAACACATGGGGCCGGACACTCAGGGTCAGGGAAAAATCCGATATCTATCTGGTGATATCTCGGGTGCTATTATAGATAGAGCAATAAATCAAAGTGCATTGTCTGTAGGAGGCCCTGGCGCATGAATCTGTGCAGCGGGATCGACTTCGGAGCACCAGGGGCCGAGAAAATTACAGATATTCGGAATCCGTCACCCAAGATCATTTAAAAATCCAGCATATATCAGGTGATATCTCGGGTGCTATTACACATAGCGCAATAAACCAAAGTGAATTGTCTGCAGGAAGCCTTGGCGCAAGAATCCGATCAGCGGGATCGACCTCGGACCACCAGGGGCCGAGAAAATCACCGTCTCATGGGGTCTGACACTCAGGGTCAGTGTAAAATCCAATATAAATCTGGTGATATCTCGGGTGCTATTACAGATAGCGCAATAAACCAAAGTGCATTGTCTGCAGGAGGCCCTGGCGCATGAATCTGTTCAGCGGGATCGACCTCGAACCACGAGGGACCGAGAAAACCGTCGACACATGGGGCCGGACTGTCTGGGTCAGGGAAAAATCCAATATATATCTGGTGATATCTCGGGTGCTATTAGAGATAACGAAATAAATCAAAGTGCATTGTCTGCAGGAGGCCCTAGGGAATTAATCTGTGCAGCGGGAACGACCTCGGACCACCAGGGGCCGTGAAAACTACCGTCGCATAGGGCCGGACACTCAGGGTCAGGGATAAATCCAATATATCTCTGGTGATATCTCGGGTGCTATTAGAGATAGCGCAATAAACCAAAGTGCATTGTCTGTAGGATGCCCTGGCGCATGAATCTGTGCAGCGGAAACGACCTCGTACCACCAGGGGCCGAGAAAACCACCGTCTCATGGGGTCGGAGACTCCGGGTCAGGGAAAAATCCAATATAAATCTGGTGATATCTCGGGCGCTATTACAGTTAGCGCAATAAATCAAAGTGCATTGTCTGTAGGAGGACCTGGCGCATGAATCTGTGCAGCGGGATCGACTTCGGAGCACCAGGGGCCGAGAAAATTACAGATATTCGGAATCCGTCACCCAAGATCATTTAAAAATCCAGCATATATCTGGTGATATCTCGGTTGCTATTACACATAGCGCAATAAACCAAAGTGCATTGTCTGCAGGAGGCCCTGGCGCATGAATCTGTTCAGCGGGATCGACCTCGGACCACGAGGGACCGAGAAAACCATCGACACATGGGGCCGGA
This sequence comes from Nomia melanderi, assembly GCF_051020985.1. Lineage (NCBI taxonomy): Eukaryota > Metazoa > Arthropoda > Insecta > Hymenoptera > Halictidae > Nomia > Nomia melanderi. The sequence continues at coordinate 1,974,517 of NW_027475130.1, forward strand.
CTGTCTGGGTCAGGGAAAAATCCAATATATATCTGGTGATATCTCGGGTGCTATTAGAGATAACGAAATAAATCAAAGTGCATTGTCTGCAGGAGGCCCTAGGGAATTAATCTGTGCAGCGGGAACGACCTCGGACCACCAGGGGCCGTGAAAACTACCGTCGCATAGGGCCGGACACTCAGGGTCAGGGATAAATCCAATATATCTCTGGTGATATCTCGGGTGCTATTAGAGATAGCGCAATAAACCAAAGTGCATTGTCTGTAGGATGCCCTGGCGCATGAATCTGTGCAGCGGAAACGACCTCGTACCACCAGGGGCCGAGAAAACCACCGTCTCATGGGGTCGGAGACTCCGGGTCAGGGAAAAATCCAATATAAATCTGGTGATATCTCGGGCGCTATTACAGTTAGCGCAATAAATCAAAGTGCATTGTCTGTAGGAGGACCTGGCGCATGAATCTGTGCAGCGGGATCGACTTCGGAGCACCAGGGGCCGAGAAAATTACAGATATTCGGAATCCGTCACCCAAGATCATTTAAAAATCCAGCATATATCTGGTGATATCTCGGTTGCTATTACACATAGCGCAATAAACCAAAGTGAATTGTCTGCAGGAAGCCTTGGCGCAAGAATCTGTTCAGCGGGATCGACCTCGGACCACCAGGGGCCGAGAAAATCACCGTCTCATGGGGCAGGACTGACAGGGTCAGGGAAAAATCCAATATCTATCTGGTGATATCTCGGGTGCTATTATAGATAGCGCAATAAATCAAAGTGCATTGTCTGCAGGAGGCCCTGGCGCACCAATCTGTGCAGCGGGAACGACCTCGGACCACCAGGGGCCGAGAAAATCACCGTCTCATGGGGCAGGACTGACAGGGTCTGGGAAAAATCCAATATCTATCTGGTGATATCTCGGGTGCTATTATAGATAGCGCAATAAATCAAAGTGCATTGTCTGCAGGAGGCCCTGGCGCATGAATCTGTGCAGCGGGAACGACCTCGGACCACCAGGGGCCGAGAAAACGACCGTCTCATGGGGCTGGACACTCAGGGTCAGGGGAAAATCCAATATCTATCTGGTGATATCTCGGGTGCTATTATAGATAGCGCAATAAACCAAAGGGCATTGTCTGTAGGAGGCCCTGGCGCATGAATCTGTGCAGCGGGAACGACCTCGGACCACCAGGGGCCGAGAAAACTACCGTCTCATGGGGCCGGACACTCAAGGTCAGGGAAAAATCCAATATATCTCTGGTGATATCTCGGGTGCTATTAGAGATAGCGCAATAAACCAAAGTGCATTGTCTGTAGGAGGCCCTGGCGCATGAATCTGTGCAGCGGGAACGACCTCGGACCACCAGGGGCCGAGAAAACCACCGTCTCATGGGGTCGGACACTCAGGGTCAGGGGAAAATCCAATATATATGTGGTGATATCTCAGGTGCTATTAGAGATAGCGCAATAAACCAAAGGGCATTGTCTGTAGGAGGCCCTGGCGCATCAATCTGTGCAGCGGGATCGACCTCGGACCACCAGGGGTCGACAAAACCGCCGTCTCATGGGGTCTGACACTCAGGGTCAGTGAAAAATCCAATATATATCTGGTGATATCTCGGGTGCTATTACAGATAGCGCAATAAATCAAAGTGCATTGTCTGCAGGAGGCCCTAGGGTATGAATCTGTGCAGCGGGAACGACCTGGGAACACCATGGGTCGAGAAAACCACCGTCTCATGGGGTCTGACACTCAGGGTCAGTGAAAAATCCAATATATATCTGGTGATATCTCGGGTGCTATTACAAATAGCGCAATAAATCAAAGTGCATTGTCTGCAGGAGGACCTAGCGCATGAATCTGTGCAGCGGGATCGACCTCGGACCACCAAGGGTCGAGAAAACCACCGATACATGGGGCCGGGCACTCAGTGTCAGGGGAAAATGCAATATATATATGGTGATATCACGGGTGCTATTACAGAAAGCGCAATAAATCAATGTGCATTGTCTGTAGGAGGCCCTGGCGCATGTATCTGTGCAGCGGGATCAACCTCGGACCACCAGGGGCCGAGAAAATCACCGTCCCATGGGGCCGGACTGTCTGGGTCAGGGAAAAATCCATTATATATCTGGTGATATCTCGGGTGCTATTAGAGATAGCGCAATAAATCAAAATACATTGTCTGCAGGAGGCCCTAGCGCATGAATCTGTGCAGCGGGAACGACCTCGGACCACCAGGGTCCGAGAAAACCACCGACACATGGGGCCGGACTGTCACGGTCTGAGAAAAATCCAATATATATCTGGTGATACCTCGGGTGCTATTAGAGATAGCGCAATAAACCAAAGTGCATTGTCTGCAGGAGGCCCTGGCGCATCAATCTGTGCAGCGGGATCGACCTCGGACCACCAAGGGTCGAGAAAACCACCGAAACATGGGGCCGGGCACTCAGGGTCAGGGAAAAATCCAATATATATCTGGTGATATCTCGGGTGCTATTAGAGATAGCGAAATAAATCAAAGTGCATTGTCTGCAGGAGGCCCTGGCGCATGAATCTGTGCAGCGGGAACGACCTCGGACCACGAGGGACCGAGAAAACCATCGACACATGGCGGCGGACTGTCAGGGTCAAGGAAAAATCCAATATATATCTGGTGATATCTCGGGTGCTATTAGAGATAACGAAATAAATCAAAGTGCATTGTCTGCAGGAGGCCCTAGGGAATTAATCTGTGCAGCGGGAACGACCTCGGACCACCAGGGGCCGAGAAAACTACCGTCGCATAGGGCCGGACACTCAGGGTCAGGGATAAATCCAATATATCTCTGGTGATATCTCGGGTGCTATTAGAGATAGCGCAATAAACCAAAGTGCATTGTCTGTAGGAAGCCCTGGCGCATGAATCTGTGCAGCGGAAACGACCTCGTACCACCAGGGGCCGAGAAAACCACCGTCTCATGGGGTCGGAGACTCCGGGTCAGGGAAAAATCCAATATAAATCTGGTGATATCTCGGGCGCTATTACAGATAGCGCAATAAATCAAAGTGCATTGTCTGTAGGAGGACCTGGCGCATGAATCTGTGCTGCGGGATCGACTTCGGAGCACCAGGGGCCGAGAAAATTACAGATATTCGGAATCCGTCACCCAAGATCATTTAAAAATCCAGAATATATCTGGTGATATCTCGGTTGCTATTACACATAGCGCAATAAACCAAAGTGAATTGTCTGCAGGAAGCCTTGGCGCAAGAATCTGTTCAGCGGGATCGACCTCGGACCACCAGGGGCCGAGAAAATCACCGTCTCATGGGGCAGGACTGACAGGGTCAGGGAAAAATCCAATATCTATCTGGTGATATCTCGGGTGCTATTATAGATAGCGCAATAAATCAAAGTGCATTGTCTGCAGGAGGCCCTGGCGCACCAATCTGTGCAGCGGGAACGACCTCGGACCACCAGGGGCCGAGAAAATAACCGTCTCATGGGGCAGCACTGACAGGGTCTGGGAAAAATCCAATATCTATCTGGTGATATCTCGGGTGCTATTATAGATATCGCAATAAATCAAAGTGCATTGTCTGCAGGAGGCCCTGGCGCATGAATCTGTGCAGCGGGACCGACCTCGGACCACCAGGGGCCGAGAAAACGACCGTCTCATGGGGCTGGACACTCAGGGTCAGGGGAAAATCCAATATCTATCTGGTGATATCTCGGGTGCTATTATAGATAGCGCAATAAATCAAAGTGCATTGTCTGCAGGAGGCCCTGGCGCATGAATCTGTGCAGCGGGAACGACCTCGGACCACCAGGGACCGAGAAAACCACCGTCTCATGGGGTCGGACACTCAGTGTCAGGGAAAAATCCAATATATATGTGGTGATATCTCAGGTGCTATTAGAGATAGCGCAATAAACCAAAGGGCATTGTCTGTAGGAGGCCCTGGCGCATGAATCTGTGCAGCGGGAACGACCTCGGACCACCAGGGGCCGAGAAAACTACCGTCTCATGGGGCCGGACACTCAAGGTCAGGGAAAAATCCAATATATCTCTGGTGATATCTCGGGTGCTATTAGAGATAGCGCAATAAACCAAAGTGCATTGTCTGTAGGAGGCCCTGGCGCATGAATCTGTGCAGCGGGAACGACCTCGGACCACCAGGGGCCGAGAAAACCACCGTCTCATGGGGTCGGACACTCAGGGTCAGGGGAAAATCCAATATATATGTGGTGATATCTCAGGTGCTATTAGAGATAGCGCAATAAACCAAAGGGCATTGTCTGTAGGAGGCCCTGGCGCATCAATCTGTGCAGCTGGATCGACCTCGGACCACCAGGGGTCGACAAAACCGCCGTCTCATGGGGTCTGACACTCAGGGTCAGTGAAAAATCCAATATATATCTGGTGATATCTCGGGTGCTATTACAGATAGCGCAATAAATCAAAGTGCATTGTCTGCAGGAGGCCCTAGGGTATGAATCTGTGCAGCGGGAACGACCTGGGACCACCAGGGGTCGAGAAAACCACCGTCTCATGGGGTCTGACACTCAGGGTCAGTGAAAAATCCAATATATATCTGGTGATATCTCGGGTGCTATTACAGATAGCGCAATAAATCAAAGTGCATTGTCTGCAGGAGGCCCTAGCGCATGAATCTGTGCAGCGGGATCGACCTCGGACCACCAAGGGTCGAGAAAACCACCGATACATGGGGCCGGGCACTCAGGGTCAGGGAAAAATCCGATATATATCTGGTGATATCTCGGGTGCTATTAGAGATAGCGCAATAAATCAAAGTGAATTGTCTGCAGGAAGCCCAGGCGCATGAATCTGTTCAGCGGGATCGACCTCGGACCACGAGGGACCGAGAAAACCATCGACACATGGGGCCGGACTGTCTGGGTCAGGGAAAAATCCAATATATATGTGGTGATATCTCGGATGCAATTAGAGATAGCGCAATAAACCAAAGTGAATTATCCGCAGGAGGCCCTGGCGCATGAATCTGTGCAGCGGGAACGACCTCGGACCACCAGGGGCCGAGAAAATCACCGTCTCATGGGGCAGGACTGACAGGGTCTGGGAAAAATCCAATATCTATCTGGTGATATCTCGGGTGCTATTATAGATAGCGCAATAAATCAAAGTGCATTGTCTGTAGGAGGCCATGGCGCATGTATCTGTGCAGCGGGATCAACCTCGGACCACCAGGCGCCGAGAAAATCACCGTCCCATGGGGCCGGACTGTCTGGGTCAGGGAAAAATCCATTATATATCTGGTGATATCTCGGGTGCTATTAGAGTTAGCGCAATAAATCAAAATACATTGTCTGCAGGAGGCCCTAGCGCATGAATCTGTGCAGCGGGAACGACCTCGGACCACCAGGGTCCGAGAAAACCACCGACACATGGGGCCGGACTGTCACGGTCTGAGAAAAATCCAATATATATCTGGTGATACCTCGGGTGCTATTAGAGATAGCGCAATAAACCAAAGTGCATTGTCTGTAGGAGGCCATGGCGCATGAATCTGTGCAGCGGGATCGACCTCGGACCACCAGGGACAGAGAAAACCACCGTCTCATGGGGTCGGACACTCAGGGTCAGTGAAAAATCCAATATATATCTGGTGATATCTCGGGTGCTATTACAGATAGCGCAATAAATCAAAGTGCATTGTCTGCAGGAGGCCCTAGGGCATGAATCTGTGCAGCGGGAACGACCTCGGACCACCAGGGGCCGAGAAAATCACCGTCTCATGGGGCCGGACTCTCAGGGTCAGGGAAAAATCCGATATATATCTGGTGATATCTCGGGTGCTATTAGAGATAGCGCAATAAATCAAAGTGAATTGTCTGCAGGAAGCCCAGGCGCATGAATCTGTTCAGCGGGATCGACCTCGGACCACGAGGGACCGAGAAAACCATCGACACATGGGGCCGGACTGTCTGGGTCAGGGAAAAATCCAATATATATGTGGTGATATCTCGGATGCAATTAGAGATAGCGCAATAAACCAAAGTGAATTATCCGCAGGAGGCCCTGGCGCATGAATCTGTGCAGCGGGGACGACCTCGGACCACCGGGGGCCTAGAAAACCACAGTCTCATGGGGCCGGACACTCAGGGTCATAGGAATATCCAATATATATCTGGTGATATCTCGGGTGCTATTAGAGATAGCGCAATAAACCAAAGTGAATTATCTGCAGGGGGCCCGGGCGCATGAATCTGTGCAGCGGGAACGACCTCGGACCACCAGGGGCTGAGAAAACCACCGTCTCATGGGGCCGGACACTCAGGGTCAGGGAAAAATCCAATATATATCTGGTGATACCTCGGGTGCTATTACAGATAGCGCAATAAATCAAAGTGCATTGTCTGTAGGAGGCCCTGGCGCATGAACCTGTGCAGCGGGAACGACCTCGCATCACCAGGGCCCGAGAAAACCACCATCTCATGAGGCCGGACACTCAGGGTCCCGGGGAAAATCCAATATATATCTGGTGATATCTCGGGTGCTATTAGAGATAGCGCAATAAATCAAAGTGCATTGTCTGTAGGAGGCACTGGCGAATGAATGTGGGCAGCGGGAACGACCTCGGACCACCAGGGGCCGAGAAAACCACCGTCTCATGGGGCCGGGCACTCAGGGTCAGGGAAAAATTCAATATATATCTGGTGATATCTCGGGTGCTATTAGAGATAGCGCAATAAATCAAAGTGAATTGTCTGCAGGAAGCCCAGGCGCATGAATCTGTTCAGCGGGATCGACCTCGGACCACGAGGGACCGAGAAAACCATCGACACATGGGGCCGGACTGTCTGGGTCAGGGAAAAATCCAATATATATGTGGTGATATCTCGGATGCAATTAGAGATAGCGCAATAAACCAAAGTGAATTATCCGCAGGAGGCCCTGGCGCATGAATCTGTGCAGCGGGGACGACCTCGGACCACCGGGGGCCTAGAAAACCACAGTCTCATGGGGCCGGACACTCAGGGTCATAGGAATATCCAATATATATCTGGTGATATCTCGGGTGCTATTAGAGATAGCGCAATAAACCAAAGTGAATTATCTGCAGGGGGCCCGGGCGCATGAATCTGTGCAGCGGGAACGACCTCGGACCACCAGGGGCTGAGAAAACCACCGTCTCATGGGGCCGGACACTCAGGGTCAGGGAAAAATCCAATATATATCTGGTGATACCTCGGGTGCTATTACAGATAGCGCAATAAATCAAAGTGCATTGTCTGTAGGAGGCCCTGGCGCATGAACCTGTGCAGCGGGAACGACCTCGCATCACCAGGGCCCGAGAAAACCACCATCTCATGAGGCCGGACACTCAGGGTCCCGGGGAAAATCCAATATATATCTGGTGATATCTCGGGTGCTATTAGAGATAGCGCAATAAATCAAAGTGCATTGTCTGTAGGAGGCACTGGCGAATGAATGTGGGCAGCGGGAACGACCTCGGACCACCAGGGGCCGAGAAAACCACCGTCTCATGGGGCCGGGCACTCAGGGTCAGGGAAAAATTCAATATATATCTGGTGATATCTCGGGTGCTATTAGAGATAGCGCAATAAATCAAAGTGCATTGTCTGTAGGAGGCCCTCGCGCATGCATCTGTGCAGCGGGAACGACCTCGGACCACCAGGGGCCGAGAAAACCACGGTCTCATGGGGCCGGCCACTCAGGGTCAGGGAAAAATCCAATATATATCTAGTGATATTTCGGGTGCTATTAGAGATAGCGCAATAAATCAGAGTGCATTGTCTGTAGGAGGCCCTGGCGCATGAATCTGTGCAGCGGGAACGACCTCGGACCACCAGGGGCCGAGAAAACCACCGTCTCATGGGGCCGGACACTCAGGGTCAGGGGAAAATCCAATTTATATCTGGTGATATCTCGGGTGCTATTAGAGATAGCGCAATAAACCAAAGAGATTTATCTGCAGGAGGCCCTGGCGCATGAATCTGTGCAGCGGGATCGACCTGGGACCACCAGGCGCCGAGAAAACCAGGGTCTCATGGGGCCGGACACTCAGGGTCAGGGAAAAATCCAATATATATCTGGTGATATCTCGGGTGCTATTACAGATAGCGCAATAAATCAAAGTGCATTGTCTGTAGGAGGCCCTGGCGCAAGAATCTGGCCAACGTGAACGACCTCGGACCACCAGGGGCCGAGAAAACCACCGTCTCATGGGGCCGGACACTCAGTGTCAGGGGCAAATCCAATATATATCTGGTGATATCTCGGGTGCTATTAGAGATAGCGCAATAAACCAAAGTGAATTATCTGCAGGAGGCCCTGGCGCATGAATCTGTGCAGCGGGAACGACCTCGGACCACCTGGGGCCGAGAAAACCACCGTCTCATGGGGCCGGACACTCAGGGTCAGGGAAAAATCAAATATGTATCTGGTGATATCTCGGGTGCTATTAGAGATAGCGCAATAAACCAAAGTGAATTGTCTGCAGGAGGCCCTGGCGCATGAATCTGTGCAGCGGGAACGACCTAGGATCACCAGGGGCCGAGAAAACCACCATCTCATGAGGCCGGACACTCAGGGTCCCGGGGAAAATCCAATATATATCTGGTGATATCTCGGTTGCTATTAGAGATAGCGCAATAAATCAAAGTGCATTGTCTGTAGGAGGCACTGGCGAATGAATGTGGGCAGCGGGAACGACCTCGGACCACCAGGGGCCGAGAAAACCGTCGTCTCATGGGACCGGAAACTCAGGGTCAGGGGAAAATCCAATATATATCTGGTGATATCTCGGGTGCTATTAGAGATAGCGCAATAAACCAAAGTGAATTATCTGCAGGAGGCCCTGGCGCATGAACCTGTGCAGCGGGAACGACCTCGGACCACCAGGGGCCGAGAAAACCACCGTCTCATGGGGCCGGACACTCAGGGCCGGGGAAAAATCCAATATATATCTGGTGATATCTCGCGTGCTATTAGAGATAGCGCAATAAACCAAAGTGAATTGTCTGCAGGAGGCCGTGGCGCATGAATCTGTGCAGCGGGAACGACCTCGGATCACCAGGGGCCGAGAATACCACCATCTCATGAGGCCGGACACTCAGGGTCCCGGGGAAAATCCAATATATATCTGGTGATATCTCGGGTGCTATTAGAGATAGCGCAATAAATCAAAGTGCATTGTCTGTAGGAGGCACTGGCGAATGAATGTGGGCAGCGGGAACGACCTCGGACCACCAGGGGCCGAGAAAACCACCGTCTCATGGGACCGGACACTCAGGGTCAGGGGAAAATCCAATATATATCTGGTGATATCTCGGGTGCTATTACAGATAGCGCAATAAATCAAAGTGCATTGTCTGTAGGACGCCCAGGCGCATGAATCTGTGCAGCGAGAACGACCTCGAACCACCAGGTGCCGAGAAAACCACCGTCTCATGGGGCCGGACACTCAGGGTCATGGAAAAATCCAATATATATCTGGTGACATCTCGGATGCAATTAGAGATAGCGCAATAAACCAAAGTGAATTATCCGCAGGATGCCCTGGCGCATGAATCTGTGCAGCGGGGACGACCTCGGACCACCGGGGGCCGAGAAATCCACAGTCTCATGGGGCCGGACACTCAGGGTCATAGGAAGATCCAATATATATCTGGTGATATCTCGGGTGCTATTAGAGATAGCGCAATAAACCAAAGGGCATTGTCTGTAGGAGGCCCTGGCGCATGAATCTGTGCAGCGGGAACGACCTCGGACCACCAGGGGCCGAGAAAACTACCGTCTCATGGGGCCGGACACTCAAGGTCAGGGAGAAATCCAATATATCTCTGGTGATATCTCGGGTGCTATTAGAGATAGCGCAATAAACCAAAGTGCATTGTCTGTAGGAGGCCCTGGCGCATGAATCTGTGCAGCGGGAACGACCTCGGACCACCAGGGGCCGAGAAAACCACCGTCTCATGGGGTCGGACACTCAGGGTCAGGGGAAAATCCAATATATATGTGGTGATATCTCAGGTGCTATTAGAGATAGCGCAATAAACCAAAGGGCATTGTCTGTAGGAGGCCCTGGCGCATCAATCTGTGCAGCTGGATCGACCTCGGACCACCAGGGGTCGACAAAACCGCCGTCTCATGGGGTCTGACACTCAGGGTCAGTGAAAAATCCAATATATATCTGGTGATATCTCGGGTGCTATTACAGATAGCGCAATAAATCAAAGTGCATTGTCTGCAGGAGGCCCTAGGGTATGAATCTGTGCAGCGGGAACGACCTGGGACCACCAGGGGTCGAGAAAACCACCGTCTCATGGGGTCTGACACTCAGGGTCAGTGAAAAATCCAATATATATCTGGTGATATCTCGGGTGCTATTACAGATAGCGCAATAAATCAAAGTGCATTGTCTGCAGGAGGCCCTAGCGCATGAATCTGTGCAGCGGGATCGACCTCGGACCACCAAGGGTAGAGAAAACCACCGATACATGGGGCCGGGCACTCAGTGTCAGGGGAAAATGCAATATATATATGGTGATATCACGGGTGCTATTACAGAAAGCGCAATAAATCAATGTGCATTGTCTGTAGGAGGCCATGGCGCATGTATCTGTGCAGCGGGATCAACCTCGGACCACCAGGCGCCGAGAAAATCACCGTCCCATGGGGCCGGACTGTCTGGGTCAGGGAAAAATCCATTATATATCTGGTGATATCTCGGGTGCTATTAGAGTTAGCGCAATAAATCAAAATACATTGTCTGCAGGAGGCCCTAGCGCATGAATCTGTGCAGCGGGAACGACCTCGGACCACCAGGGTCCGAGAAAACCACCGACACATGGGGCCGGACTGTCACGGTCTGAGAAAAATCCAATATATATCTGGTGATACCTCGGGTGCTATTAGAGATAGCGCAATAAACCAAAGTGCATTGTCTGCAGGAGGCCCTGGCGCATGAATCTGTGCAGCGGGATCGCCCTCGGACCACCAGGGGTCGAGAAAATCACCGTCTCATGCGGCCGGACACTCAGGGTCAGGTGTAAATCCAATATATATATAGTGATATCTCGGGTGCTATTACAGAAAGCGCAATAAATCAAAGTGCATTGTCTGTAGGAGGCCATGGCGCATGAATCTGTGCAGCGGGATCGACCTCGGACCACCAGGGACAGAGAAAACCACCGTCTCATGGGGTCGGACACTCAGGGTCAGTGAAAAATCCAATATATATCTGGTGATATCTCGGGTGCTATTACAGATAGCGCAATAAATCAAAGTGCATTGTCTGCAGGAGGCCCTAGGGCATGAATCTGTGCAGCGGGAACGACCTCGGACCACCAGGGGCCGAGAAAATCACCGTCTCATGGGGCCGGACTCTCAGGGTCAGGGAAAAATCCGATATATATCTGGTGATATCTCGGGTGCTATTAGAGATAGCGCAATAAATCAAAGTGAATTGTCTGCAGGAAGCCCAGGCGCATGAATCTGTTCAGCGGGATCGACCTCGGACCACGAGGGACCGAGAAAACCATCGACACATGGGGCCGGACTGTCTGGGTCAGGGAAAAATCCAATATATATGTGGTGATATCTCGGATGCAATTAGAGATAGCGCAATAAACCAAAGTGAATTATCCGCAGGAGGCCCTGGCGCATGAATCTGTGCAGCGGGGACGACCTCGGACCACCGGGGGCCTAGAAAACCACAGTCTCATGGGGCCGGACACTCAGGGTCATAGGAATATCCAATATATATCTGGTGATATCTCGGGTGCTATTAGAGATAGCGCAATAAACCAAAGTGAATTATCTGCAGGGGGCCCGGGCGCATGAATCTGTGCAGCGGGAACGACCTCGGACCACCAGGGGCTGAGAAAACCACCGTCTCATGGGGCCGGACACTCAGGGTCAGGGAAAAATCCAATATATATCTGGTGATACCTCGGGTGCTATTACAGATAGCGCAATAAATCAAAGTGCATTGTCTGTAGGAGGCCCTGGCGCAAGAATCTGGCCAACGTGAACGACCTCGGACCACCAGGGGCCGAGAAAACCACCGTCTAATTGGGCCGGACACTCAGGGTCAGGGAAAAATCCTATATATATCTGGCGATATCTTGGGTGCTATTAGAGATAGCGCAATAAACCAAAGTGAATTATCTGCAGGAAGCCCTGGCGCATGATTCTGTGCAGCGGGAACGACCTCGGACCACCAGGGCCCGAGAAAACCACCGTCTCATGAGACCGGACACTCAGGTTCAGGGGAAAATCCAATATATATCTGGTGATATCTCGGGTGCTATTAGAGATAGCGCAATAAACCAAAGTGAATTATCTGCAGGAGGCCCTGGCGCATGAATCTGTGCAGCGGGAATGAACTCGCACTACCAGGGGCCGAGAAAACCACCGTCTTATAGGGCCGGACACTCAGGGTCAGGGAAAAATCCAATATATATCTGGTGATATCTCGGGTGCTATTACAGATAGCGCAATAAATCAAAGTGCATTGTCTGTAGGAGGCCCTGGCACATGAATCTGGGCAGCGGAAACGACCTCGGACCACCAGGGGCCGAGGAAATTACAGATTTTCGGTATCCGTCACCAAATGTCATGTAAAAATCCAGAATATATCTGGTGATATCTCGGGTTCTATTACAGATAGCACCATAAATCAAAGTGCGTTGTCTGCAGGAGGCCCTCGCGCATGATTCTGTGCAGCAGGAACGACCTCGGCCCTCCAGGGGCCGAGAAACTTACAAATATTCGGTGTCCGTCACCCAAAGTCATGCAAAAATCCAGTATATATACGGTGCTTTCTCGGGTGCTATTACAGATAGCGCAATAAATCAAAGTGCATTGTCTGTAGGAGGCCCTGGCGCATGAGTCTGTTCAGCGGGAACGACCTCGGACCACCAGGGGCCGAGAAAACCACCGACACATGGGGCCGGACACTCAGGGTCAGGGGAAAATCCAGTATAGATCTGGTGATATCTCGGGTGCTATTACAGATAGCGCAATAAATCAAAGTGCATTGTCTGTAGGAGACCCTGGCGCATGAATCTGGGCAGCGGGAACGACATTGGACCACCAGGGGCCGAGAAAATTATAGATTTTCGGTATCCGTCACCCAATTTCATGTAAAAATCCAGCATTTTTCTGGGGATATCTCGGGTTCTATTACAGATAGCGCGATAAATCAAAGTGCATTGTCTGCAGGAGGCCCTGGCGCATGAATCTGTGAAGCAGGAATGACCTCGGCCCTCCAGGGGCCGAGAAACTTACAGATTTTCGGTGTCCGTCACCCAAAGTCATGTAAAAATCCAGCATATATATGGTGCTTTCTCGGGTGCTATTACAGATAGCGCAATAATTCAACGTGCATTGTCTGTAGGAGGCCCTGGCGCATGAATCCGTGCAGCGGGAACGACCTCGGACCACCAGGGGCCGAGAAAACCACCGTCTCATGGGGCCGGACTGTCAGGGTCAGGGAAAAATCCAATATATATCTGGTGATATCTCGGGTGCCATTGGAGATAGCGCAATAAACCAAAGTGAATTATCTGCAGGAGGCCCTGGCGCATGAATCTGTGCAGCGGGAACGACCTCGGGCCACCAGGGGCCGAGAAAATCACCGTCTCAAGGGGCCGGACACTCAGGGTCGGGGAAAAATCCAATATATATCTGGTGATATCTCGGGTGCTATTAGAGATAGCGCAATAAACCAAAGAGAATTGTCTGTAGGAGGCCCTGGCGCATGAATCTGAGTAGCGGGAACGACCTCGGATCACCACGAGCCGAGAAAACCACCATCTTATTGGGCCGGACACTCAGGGTCAGGGGAAAATACAATATATACCTGGTGTTATCTCGGGTGCTATTACAGATAATGCAATAAATCAAAGTGCATTGTCTGTAGGCGGACATGGCGCATGAATCTGTGCAGCCGGATCGACCTCGGACCACCAGGGGCCGAGAAAATCACCGTCTCATGGGGCCGGACTGTCAGGGTCAGGGAAAAGTCCGATGTATATCTGGTGATATCTCGGGTGCTATTAGAGATAGCGCAATAAATCAAAGTGCATTGTCTGTAGGAGGCAATGGCGAATGAATCTGTGAAGCAGGAACTACCTCGGTCCACCAGGGGCCGAGAAAATTACAGATATTCGGAATCCGTCACCCAAGGTCATGTAAAAATCCAATATATATGTGGTGATATCTCGGGTGCTATTACAGATATCGCAATAAATCAAAGTGCATTGTCTGTAGGAGGCACTGGCCAATGAATCTGTGCAGCAGGAACTACCTCGGTCCACCAGGGGCCGAGAAAATTACAGATATACCGAATCCGTCACACAAGGTCATGTAAAAATCCAGCATATATCTGGTGATTTCTCGGGTGCTATTACAGATAGCGCAATAAACCAAAGTGAATTGTCTGCAGGAAGCCCTGGCGCATGAATCTGTTCAGCGGGATCGACCTCGGACCACCAGGGTCCGAGAAAACCACCGTCTCATGGGGTCGGACACTCAGGGTCAGAGAAAAATCCAATATATATCTGGTGATATCTCGGGTGCTATTAGAGATAGCGCAATAAATCAAAGTGCATTGTCTGTAGGAGGCACTGGCGAATGAATCTGTGCAGCAGGAACGACCTCGGACCACCAGGCGCCGAGAAAATTACAGATATTTCGAATCCGTCACCCAAAGTCATGTAAAAATCCAGCATATATCTGGTGATATATCGGGTGCTATTACAGATAGCGCAATAAATCAAAGTGCACTTTCTGTAGGAGGCCCTGGCGCTTGAATCTGTGCAGCGGGATCGACCTCGGACCACCAAGGGCCGAGAAAATCACCGTCTCATGGGGCCGGACTGTCAGGGTCAGGGAAAAATCCAATATATATCTGGTGATATCTCGGGTGCTATTTGAGATAGGGAAATAAACCAAAGTGAATTATCTATAGGAGGCCCTGGCGCATGAATCTGTGCAGCGGGAATGAACTCGGACCACCAGGGGCCGAGAAAACCACCGTCTCATAGGGCCGGACACTCAGGGTCAGGGAAAAATCCAATATATATCTGGTGATATCTCGGGTGCTATTACAGATAGCGCAATAAATCAAAGTGCATTGTCTGTAGGAGGCCCTGGCACATGAATCTGGGCAGCGGAAACGACCTCGGACCACCAGCTGCCGAGAAAACCACCGTCTCATGGGGCAGGACACTCAGGGTCGGGGAAAAATCCAATATACATCTGGTGATATCTCGGGTGCTATTAGAGATAGCGCAATAAACCAAAGTGTATTATCTGCAGGAAGCCCAGGCGCATGATTCTTTCAGCGGGAACGACCTCGGACCACTAGGGGCCGAGAAAACCACCGGCTAATGGGGCCGGACACTCAGGGCCAGGGGAAAATCCAATATATATCTGGTGATATCTCGGGTGCTATTAGAGATAGCGCAATAAACCAAAGTGAATTATCTGCAGGAGGCCCTGGCGCATGAATCTGTGCAGCAGGAACGACATCGGACCACCAGGGGCCGAGAAAATTACAGTTTTTCGGTATCCGTCACCCAAAGTAATGTAAAAATCCAGCATATATATGGAGCTTTCTCGGGTGCTATTACAGATAGCGCAATAAATCAAAGTGCGTTGTCTGCAGGAGGCCCTCGCGCATGATTCTGCGAAACAGGAACGACCTCGGCCCTCCAGGGGCCGAGAAACTTACAAATATTCGGTGTCCGTCACCCAAAGTCATGCAAAAATCCAGTATATATACGGTGCTTTCTCGGGTGCTATTACAGATAGCGCAATAAATCAAAGTGCATTGTCTGTAGGAGGCCCTGGCTCATGAATCTGTGCAGCGGGATACGACCTCGGACCACCAGGGGCCGAGAAAACCCCCGTCTCATGGGGCCGGACACTCATGGTCAGGGCAAAATCCAATATATACCTGGTGATATCCCGAGTGCTATTACAGATAGCGCAATAAACCAAAGTGCATTGTCTGTAGGAGGCCCTGGCGCATGAATCTGTGCAGCGGAACGACCTCGGACCACCAGCTGCCGAGAAAACCACTGTCTCATGGGGCAGGACACTCAGGGTCGGGGAAAAATCCAATATACATCTGGTGATATCTCGGGTGCTATTAGAGATAGCGCAATAAACCAAAGTGTATTATCTGCAGGAAGCCCTGGCGCATGATTCTTTCAGCGGGAACGACCTCGGACCACTAGGGGCCGAGAAAACCACCGGCTGATGGGGCCGGACACTCAGGGTCAGGGGAAAATCCAATATATATCTGGTGATATCTCGGGTGCTATTAGAGATACCGCAATAAACCAAAGTGAATTATCTGCAGGAGGCCCTGGCGCATGAATCTGTGCAGCAGGAACGACATCGGACCACCAGGGGCCGAGAAAATTACAGTTTTTCGGTATCCGTCACCCAAAGTAATGTAAAAATCCAGCATATATATGGAGCTTTCTCGGGTGCTATTACAGATAGCGCAATAAATCAAAGTGCATTGTCTGTAGGAGGCCCTGGCGCATGAGTCTGTGCAGCGGGAACGACCTCGGACCACCAGGGGCCGAGAAAACCACCGACACATGGGGCCGGACACTCAGGGTCAGGGGAAAATCCAATATATATCTGGTGATATCTCGGGTGCTATTACAGATAGCGCAATAAATCAAAGTGCATTGTCGGTAGGAGACCCTGGCGCATGAATCTGGGCAGCGGGAACGACATTGGACCACCAGGGGCCGAGAAAATTATAGATATTCGGTATCCGTCACCCAATTTCATGTAAAAATCCAGCATTTTTCTGGTGATATCTCGGGTTCTATTACAGATAGCGCGATAAATCAAAGTGCATTGTCTGCAGGAGGCCCTGGCGCATGAATCTGTGAAGCAGGAATGACCTCGGCCCTCCAGGGGCCGAGAAACTTACAGATTTTCGGTGTCCGTCACCCAAAGTCATGTAAAAATCCAGCATATATATGGTGCTTTCTCGGGTGCTATTACAGATAGCGCAATAAATCAACGTGCATTGTCTGCAGGAGGCCCTGGCGCATGAATCCGTGCAGCGGGAACGACCTCGGACCACCAGGGGCCGAGAAAACCACCGTCTCATGGGGTCGGACTGTCAGGGTCAGGGAAAAATCCATTATATATCTGGTGATATCTCGGGTGCCATTGGAGATAGCGGAATAAACCAAAGTGAATTATCTGCAGGAGGCCCTGGCTCATGAATCTGTGCAGCGGGAACGACCTCGGTCCACCAGGGGCCGAGAAAATCACCGTCTCAAGGGGCCGGACACTCAGGGTCGGGGAAAAATCCAATATATATCTGGTGATATCTCGGGTGCTATTAGAGATAGCGCAATAAACCAAAGTGAATTGTCTGTAGGAGGCCCTGGCGCATGAATCTGAGCAGCGGGAACGACCTCGGATCACCACGAGCCGAGAAAACCACCATCTTATTGGGCCGGACACTCAGGGTCAGGGGAAAATACAATATATACCTGGTGTTATCTCGGGTGCTATTACAGATAATGCAATAAATCAAAGTGCATTGTCTGTAGGAGGCACTGGCGAAAGAATCTGTGCAGCAGGAACTACCTCGGACCACCAGGGGCCGAGAAAATTACAGATATTCGGAATCCGTCACCCAAGGTCATGTAAAAATCCAGCATATATATGGTGATATCTCGGGTGCTATTACAGATAGCGCAATAAATCAAAGTGAATTGTCTGCAGGAAGCCCTGGCGCATGAATCTGTTCAGCGGGATCGACCTCGGACCACCAGGGTCCGAGAAAACCACCGTCTCATGGGGTCGGACACTCAGGGTCAGAGAAAAATCCAATATATATCTGGTGATATCTCGGGTGCTATTAGAGATAGCGCAATAAATCAAAGTGCATTGTCTGTAGGAGGCACTGGCGAATGAATCTGTGCAGCAGGAACGACCTCGGACCACCAGGCGCCGAGAAAATTACAGATATTTGGAATCCGTCACCCAAAGTCATGTAAAAATCCAGCATATATCTGGTGATATATCGGGTGCTATTACAGATAGCGCAATAAATCAAAGTGCACTTTCTGTAGGAGGCCCTGGCGCTTGAATCTGTGCAGCGGGATCGACCTCGGACCACCAAGGGCCGAGAAAATCACCGTCTCATGGGGCCGGACTGTCAGGGTCAGGGAAAAATCCAATATATATCTGGTGATATCTCGGGTGCTATTTGAGATAGGGAAATAAACCAAAGTGAATTATCTATAGGAGGCCCTGGCGCATGAATCTGTGCAGCGGGAACGACCTCGGACCACCAGGGGCCGAGAAAACTACCGTCTCCTGGGGCCGGACAATCAGGGTCAGGGAAAAATCCAATATATATCTGGTGATATCTCGGGTGCTATTAGAGATAGCGCAATAAACCAAAGTGAATTATCTGCAGGAGGCCCTGGCGCATGAATCTGTGCAGCGGGAATGAACTCGGACCACCAGGGGCCGAGAAAACCACCGTCTCATAGGGCCGGACACTCAGGGTCAGGGAAAAATCCAATATATATCTGGTGATATCTCGGGTGCTATTACAGATAGCGCAATAAATCAAAGTGCATTGTCTGTAGGAGGCCCTGGCACATGAATCTGGGCAGCGGAAACGACCTCGGACCACCAGCTGCCGAGAAAACCACCGTCTCATGGGGCAGGACACTCAGGGTCGGGGAAAAATCCAATATACATCTGGTGATATCTCGGGTGCTATTAGAGATAGCGCAATAAACCAAAGTGTATTATCTGCAGGAAGCCCTGGCGCATGATTCTTTCAGCGGGAACGACCTCGGACCACTAGGGGCCGAGAAAACCACCGGCTAATGGGGCCGGACACTTAGGGTCAGGGGAAAATCCAATATATATCTGGTGATATCTCGGGTGCTATTAGAGATAGCGCAATAAACCAAAGTGAATTATCTGCAGGAGGCCCTGGCGCATGAATCTGTGCAGCAGGAACGACATCGGACCACCAGGGGCCGAGAAAATTACAGTTTTTCGGTACCCGTCACCCAAAGTAATGTAAAAATCCAGCATATATCTGGTGATATCTCGGGTTCTATTACAGATAGCACCATAAATCAAAGTGCGTTGTCTGCAGGAGGCCCTCGCGCATGATTCTGTGCAGCAGGAACGACCTCGGCCCTCCAGGGGCCGAGAAACTTACAAATATTCGGTGTCCGTCACCCAAAGTCATGCAAAAATCCAGTATATATACGGTGCTTTCTCGGGTGCTATTACAGATAGCGCAATAAATCAAAGTGCATTGTCTGTAGGAGGCCCTGGCTCATGAATCTGTGCAGCGGGAACGACCTCGGACCACCAGGGGCCGAGAAAACCACCGTCTCATGGGGCCGGACACTCATGGTCAGGGCAAAATCCAATATATACCTGGTGATATCCCGAGTGCTATTACAGATAGCGCAATAAACCAAAGTGCATTGTCTGTAGGAGGCCCTGGCGCCTGAATCTGTGCAGCGGAACGACCTCGGACCACCAGCTGCCGAGAAAACCACCGTATCATGGGGCAGGACACTCAGGGTCGGGGAAAAATCCAATATACATCTGGTGATATCTCGGGTGCTATTAGAGATAGCGCAATAAACCAAAGTGTATTATCTGCAGGAAGCCCTGGCGCATGATTCTTTCAGCGGGAACGACCTCGGACCACTAGGGGCCGAGAAAACCACCGGCTTATGGGGCCGGACACTCAGGGTCAGGGGAAAATCCAATATATATCTGGTGATATCTCGGGTGCTATTAGAGATACCGCAATAAACCAAAGTGAATTATCTGCAGGAGGCCCTGGCGCATGAATCTGTGCAGCAGGAACGACATCGGACCACCAGGGGCCGCGAAAATTACAGTTTTTCGGTATCCGTCACCCAAAGTAATGTAAAAATCCAGCATATATATGGACCTTTCTCGGGTGCTATTACAGATAGCGCAATAAATCAAAGTGCATTGTCTGTAGGAGGCCCTGGCGCATGAGTCTGTGCAGCGGGAACGACCTCGGACCACCAGGGGCCGAGAAAACCACCGACACATGGGGCCGGACACTCAGGGTCAGGGGAAAATCCAATATATATCTGGTGATATCTCGGGTTCTATTACAGATAGCGCGATAAATCAAAGTGCATTGTCTGCAGGAGGCCCTGGCGCATGAATCTGTGAAGCAGGAATGACCTCGGCCCTCCAGGGGCCGAGAAACTTACAGATTTTCGGTGTCCGTCACCCAAAGTCATGTAAAAATCGAGCATATATATGGTGCTTTCTCGGGTGCTACTACAGATAGCGCAATAAATCAACGTGCATTGTCTGTAGGAGGCCCTGGCGCATGAATCCGTGCAGCGGGAACGACCTCGGACCACCAGGGGCCGAGAAAACCACCGTCTCATGGGGCCAGATTGTCAGGGTCAGGGAAAAATCCAATATATATCTGGTGACATCTCGGGTGCTATTAGAGATAGCGCAATAAACCAAAGTGAATTATCTGCAGGAGGCCCTGGCGCATGAATCTGTGCAGCGGGAACGACCTCGGTCCACCAGGGGCCGAGAAAATCACCGTCTCAAGGGGCCGGACACTCAGGGTCGGGGAAAAATCCAATATATATCTGGTGATATCTCGGGTGCTATTAGAGATAGCGCAATAAACCAAAGTGAATTGTCTGTAGGAGGCCCTGGCGCATGAATCTGAGCAGCGGGAACGACCTCGGATCACCACGAGCCGAGAAAACCACCATCTTATTGGGCCGGACACTCAGGGTCAGGGGAAAATACAATATATACCTGGTGTTATCTCGGGTGCTATTACAGATAATGCAATAAATCAAAGTGCATTGTCTGTAGGAGGACATGGCGCATGAATCTGTGCAGCCGGATCGACCTCGGACCACCAGGGGCCGAGAAAATCACCGTCTCATGGGGCCGGACAGTCAGGGTTAGGGAAAAATCCGATGTATATCTGGTGATATCTCGGGTGCTATAAGAGATAGCGCAATAAATCAAAGTGCATTGTCTGTAGGAGGCACTGGCGAATGAATCTGTGCAGCGGAACGACCTCGGACCACCAGCTGCCGAGAAAACCACCGTCTCATGGGGCAGGACACTCAGGGTCGGGGAAAAATCCAATATACATCTGGTGATATCTCGGGTGCTATTAGAGATAGCGCAATAAACCAAAGTGTATTATCTGCAGGAAGCCCTGGCGCATGATTCTTTCAGCGGGAACGACCTCGGACCACTAGGGGCCGAGAAAATCACCGTCTCAAGGGGCCGGACACTCAGGGTCGGGGAAAAATCCAATATATATCTGGTGATATCTCGGGTGCTATTAGAGATAGCGCAATAAACCAAAGTGAATTGTCTGTAGGAGGCCCTGGCGCATGAATCTGTGCAGCGGGAACGACCTCGGACCACCAGGGGCCCAGAAAACCACCGTCTCCTGGGGCCGGACTGTCAGGGTCAGGGAAAAGTCCGATATATATCTGGTGATATCTCGGGTGCTATTAGAGATAGCGCAATAAATCAAAGTGCATTGTCTGTAGGAGGCACTGGCGAATGAATCTGTGCAGCAGGAACGACCTCGGACCACCAGGCGCCGAGAAAAATTACAGATATTTGGAATGCGTCACCCAAGGTCATGTAAAAATCCAGCATATATCTGGTGATATATCGGGTGCTATCACAGATAGCGCAATAAATCAAAGTGCACTTTCTGTAGGAGGCCCTGGCGCTTGAATCTGTGCAGCGGGATCGACCTCGGACCACCAAGGGCCGAGAAAATCACCGTTTCATGGGGCCGGACTGTCAGGGTCAGGGAAAAATCCAATATATATCTGGTGATATCTCGGGTGCTATTAGAGATAGGGAAATAAACCAAAGTGAATTATCTATAGGAGGCCCTGGCGCATGAATCTGTGCAGCGGGAACGACCTCGGGACACCAGGGGCCGAGAAAACTACCGTCTCCTGGGGCCGGACAATCAGGGTCAGGGAAAAATTCAATATATATCTGGTGATATCTCGGGTGCTATTAGAGATAGCGCAATAAACCAAAGTAAATTGTCTGTAGGAGGCCCTGGCGCATGAATCTGTGCAGGGGGATCGACCTCGGACCACCAGGGGCCGAGAAAACTACCGTCTCATGGGGCCGGACACTCAGGGTCAGGGAAAAATCCAATATATATCTGGTGATATCTCGGGTGCTATTAGAGATAGCGCAATAAACCAAAGTGAATTATCTGCAGGAGGCCCTGGCGCATGAATCTGTGCAGCGGGAATGAACTCGGACCACCAGGGGCCGAGAAAACCACCGTCTCATAGGGCCGGACACTCAGGGTCAGGGAAAAATCCAATATATATCTGGTGATATCTCGGGTGCTATTACAGATAGCGCAATAAATCAAAGTGCATTGTCTGTAGGAGGCCCTGGCACATGAATCTGGGCAGCGGAAACGACCTCGGACCACCAGGGGCCGAGAAAATTACAGATTTTCGGTATCCGTCACGAAATGTCATGTAAAAATCCAGCATATATCTGGTGATATCTCAGGTTCTATTACAGATAGCACCATAAATCAAAGTGCGTTGTCTGCAGGAGGCCCTCGCGCATGATTCTGTGCAGCAGGAACGACCTCGGCCCTCCAGGGGCCGAGAAACTTACAGATTTTCGGTGTCCGTCACCCAAAGTCATGCAAAAATCCAGTATATATACGGTGCTTTCTCGGGTGCTATTACAGATAGCGCAATAAATCAAAGTGCATTGTCTGTAGGAGGCCCTGGCTCATGAATCTGTGCAGCGGGAACGACCTCGGACCACCAGGGGCCGAGAAAACCACCGTCTCATGGGGCAGGACACTCAGGGTCAGGGCAAAATCCAATATATACCTGGTGATATCCCGAGTGCTATTACAGATAGCGCAATAAACCAAAGTGCATTGTCTGTAGGAGGCCCTGGCGCATGAATCTGTGCAGCGGGAATGAACTCGGACCACCAGGGGCCGAGAAAACCACCGTCTCATAGGGCCGGACACTCAGGGTCAGGGGAAAATCCAATATATATCTGGTGATATCTCGGGTGCTATTACAGATAGCGCAATAAATCAAAGTGCATTGTCTGTAGGAGACCCTGGCGCATGAATCTGGGCAGCGGGAACGACATTGGACCACCAGGGGCCGAGAAAATTATAGATTTTCGGTATCCGTCACCCAATTTGATGTAAAAATCCAGCATTTTTCTGGTGATATCTCGGGTTCTATTACAGATAGCGCGATAAATCAAAGTGCATTGTCTGCAGGAGGCCCTGGCGCATGAATCTGTGAAGCAGGAATGACCTCGGCCCTCCAGGGGCCGAGAAACTTACAGATTTTCGGTGTCCGTCACCCAAAGTCATGTAAAAATCCAGCATATATATGGTGCTTTCTCGGGTGCTATTACAGATAGCGCAATAAACCAAAGTGTATTATCTGCAGGAAGCCCTGGCGCATGATTCTTTCAGCGGGAACGACCTCGGACCACT
Source organism: Nomia melanderi (assembly GCF_051020985.1). Taxonomy (NCBI): domain Eukaryota; kingdom Metazoa; phylum Arthropoda; class Insecta; order Hymenoptera; family Halictidae; genus Nomia; species Nomia melanderi. The sequence continues at coordinate 1,998,104 of NW_027475130.1, forward strand.
AGGGGCCGAGAAAACCACCGGCTTATGGGGCCGGACACTCAGGGTCAGGGGAAAATCCAATATATATCTGGTGATATCTCGGGTGCTATTAGAGATTCCGCAATAAACCAATGTGAATTATCTGCAGGAGGCCCTGGCGCATGAATCTGTGCAGCAGGAACGACATCGGACCACCAGGGGCCGAGAAAATTACAGTTTTTCGGTATCCGTCACCCAAAGTAATGTAAAAATCCAGCATATATATGGAGCTTTCTCGGGTGATATTACAGATAGCGCAATAAATCAAAGTGCATTGTCTGTAGGAGACCCTGGCGCATGAATCTGGGCAGCGGGAACGACATTGGACCACCAAGGGCCGAGAAAATTATAGATTTTCGGTATCCGTCACCCAATTTGATGTAAAAATCCAGCATTTTTCTGGTGATATCTCGGGTTCTATTACAGATAGCGCGATAAATCAAAGTGCATTGTCTGCAGGAGGCCCTGGCGCATGAATCCGTGCAGCGGGAACGACCTCGGACCACCAGGGGCTGAGAAAACCACCGTCTCATGGGGCCGGACTGTCAGGGTCAGGGAAAAATCCATTATATATCTGGTGATATCTCGGGTGCCATTGGAGATAGCGCAATAAACCAAAGTGAATTATCTGCAGGAGGCCCTGGCGCATGAATCTGTGCAGCGGGAACGACCTCGGACCACCAGGGGCCGAGAAAATCACCGTCTCAAGGGGCCGGAAACTCAGGGTCGGGGAAAAATCCAATATATATCTGGTGATATCTCGGGTGCTATTTGAGATAGCGCAATAAACCAAAGTGAATTGTCTGTAGGAGGCCCTGGCGCATGAATCTGTGCAGCAGGAACTACCTCGGACCACCAGGGGCCGAGAAAATTACAGATATTCGGAATCCGTCACACAAGGTCATGTAAAAATCCAGCATATATCAGGTGATATCTCGGGTGCTATTACAGATAGCGCAATAAATCAAAGTGCATTGACTGTAGGAGGCCCTGGCGCATGAATCTGTGCAGCGGGAACGACCTCGGACCACCAGGGGCCCAGAAAACCACCGTCTCATGGAGCCGGACTGTCAGGGTCAGGGAAAAGTCCGATATATATCTGGTGATATCTCGGGTGCTATTAGAGATAGCGCAATAAATCAAAGTGCATTGTCTGTAGGAGGCACTGGCAAATGAATCTGTGAAGCAGGAACTACATCGGACCACCAGGGGCCGAGAAAATTACAGATATTCGGAATCCGTCACCCAAGGTCATGTAAAAATCCAATATATATGTGGTGATATCTCGGGTGCTATTACAGATATCGCAATAAATCAAAGTGCATTGTCTGTAGGAGGCACTGGCCAATGAATCTGTGCAGCAGGAACTACCTCGGTCCACCAGGGGCCGAGAAAATTACAGATATTCCGAATCCGTCACACAAGGTCATGTAAAAATCCAGCATATATCTGGTGATTTCTCGGGTGCTATTACAGATAGCGCAATAAACCAAAGTGAATTGTCTGCAGGAAGCCCTGGCGCATGAATCTGTTCAGCGGGATCGACCTCGGACCACCAGGGACCGAGAAAACCACCGTCTCATGGGGTCGGACACTCAGGGTCAGAGAAAAATCCAATATATATCTGGTGATATCTCGGGTGCTATTAGAGATAGCGCAATAAATCAAAGTGCATTGTCTGTAGGAGGCACTGGCGAATGAATCTGTGCAGCAGGAACGACCTCGGACCACCAGGCGCCGAGAAAATTACAGATATTTGGAATCCGTCACCCAAGGTCATGTAAAAATCAGGCATATATCTGGTGATATATCGGGTGCTATTACAGATAGCGCAATAAATCAAAGTGCACTTTCTGTAGGAGGCCCTGGCGCTTGAATCTGTGCAGCGGGATCGACCTCGGACCACCAAGGGCCGAGAAAATCACCGTCTCATGGGGCCGGACGGTCAGGGTCAGGGAAAAATCCAATATATATCAGGGTGATATCTCGGGTGCTATTCGAGATAGGGAAATAAACCAAAGTGAATTATCTATAGGAGGCCCTGGCGCATGAATCTGTGCAGCGGGAACGACCTCGGACCACCAGGGGCCGAGAAAACCACCGTCTCCTGGGGCCGGACAATCAGGGTCAGGGAAAAATTCAATATATGTCTGGTGATATCTCGGGTGCTATTAGAGATAGCGCAATAAACCAAAGTAAATTGTCTGCAGGAGGCCCTGGCGCATGATCCTGTGCAGCGGGAACGACCTCGGACCACCAGGGGCCGAGAAAACCACCGTCTCATGGGGCCGGGCACTCATGGTCCGGGGAAAATCCAATATATATCTGGTGTTATCTCGGGTGCTATTAGAGATAGCGCAATAAATCAAAGCGCATTGTAAGTAGGAGGCCCTGGCGCATGAATCTGTGCAGTGGGATCGACCTCGGACCACCAGGGGCCGAGAAAACTACCGTCTCATGGGGCCGGACACTCAGGGTCAGGGAAAAATCCAATATATATCTGGTGATATCTCGGGTGCAATTACAGATAGCGCAATAAATCAGAGTGCATTGTCTGTGGGAGGCCCTGGCGCATGAATCTGTGCCGCGGGATCGATCTCGGTCCACGAGGGACCGAGAAAACCACCGTCTCATGGGGCCGCACGCTCAGGGACAGGGGAAAAACCAATATATATATTGTGATATCTCGGGTGCTATTACAGATAGCGCAATAAATCAAAGTGCATCGTCTGTGGGAGGCCCTGGCGCATGAATCTGTGAAGCAGGAACTACCTCGGACCACCAGGGGCCGAGAAAATTACAGATATTCGGAATCCGTCACCCAAGGTCATGTAAAAATCCAATATATATGTGGTGATATCTCGGGTGCTATTACAGATATCGCAATAAATCAAAGTGCATTGTCTGTAGGAGGCACTGGCCAATGAATCTGTGCAGCAGGAACTACCTCGGTCCACCAGGGGCCGAGAAAATTACAGATATTCCGAATCCGTCACACAAGGTCATGTAAAAATCCAGCATATATCTGGTGATTTCTCGGGTGCTATTACAGATAGCGCAATAAACCAAACTGAATTGTCTGCAGGAAGCCCTGGCGCATGAATCTGTTCAGCGGGATCGACCTCGGACCACCAGGGACCGAGAAAACCACCGTCTCATGGGGTCGGACACTCAGGGTCAGAGAAAAATCCAATATATATCTGGTGAAATCATGGGTGCTATTAGAGATAGCGCAATAAATCAAAGTGCATTGTCTGTAGGAGGCACTGGCGAATGAATCTGTGCAGCAGGAACGACCTCGGACCACCAGGCGCCGAGAAAATTACAGATATTTGGAATCCGTCACCCAAGGTCATGTAAAAATCCAGCATATATCTGGTGATATATCGGGTGCTATTACAGATAGCGCAATAAATCAAAGTGCACTTTCTGTAGGAGGCCCTGGCGCTTGAATCTGTGCAGCGGGATCGACCTCGGACCACCAAGGGCCGAGAAAATCACAGTCTCATGGGGCCGGACTGTCAGGGTCAGGGAAAAATCCAATATATATCTGGTGATATCTCGGGTGCTATTCGAGATAGGGAAATAAACCAAAGTGAATTATCTATAGGAGGCCCTGGCGCATGAATCTGTGCAGCGGGAACGACCTCGGACCACCAGGGGCCGAGAAAACCACCGTCTCCTGGGGCCGGACAATCAGGGTCAGGGAAAAATTCAATATACATCTGGTGATATCTCGGGTGCTATTAGAGATAGCGCAATAAACCAAAGTAAATTGTCTGCAGGAAGCCCTGGCGCATGATCCTGTGCAGCGGGAACGACCTCGGACCACCAGGGGCCGAGAAAACCACCGTCTCATGGGGCCGGGCACTCATGGTCCGGGGAAAATCCAATATATATCTGGTGTTATCTCGGGTGCTATTAGAGATAGCGCAATAAATCAAAGCGCATTGTAAGTAGGAGGCCCTGGCGCATGAATCTGTGCAGCGGGATCGACCTCGGACCACCAGGGGCCGAGAAAACTACCGTCTCATGGGGCCGGACACTCAGGGTCAGGGAAAAATCCAATATATATCTGGTGATATCTCGGGTGCAATTACAGATAGCGCAATAAATCAAAGCGCATTGTCTGTAGGAGGCCCTGGCGCATGAATCTGTGCAGGGGGATCGACCTCGGACCACCAGGGGCCGAGAAAACTACCGTCTCATGGGGCCGGACACACAGGGTCAGGGAAAAATCCAATATATATCTGGTGATATCTCGGGTGCAATTACAGATAGCGCAATAAATCAGAGTGCATTGTCTGTGGGAGGCCCTGGCGCATGAATCTGTGCAGCGGGATCGATCTCGGTCCACGAGGGACCGAGAAAACCACCGTCTCATGGGGCCGCACGCTCAGGGACAGGGGAAAAACCAATATATATATTGTGATATCTCGGGTGCTATTACAGATAGCGCAATAAATCAAAGTGCATCGTCTGTGGGAGGCCCCGGCGCATGAATCTGTGAAGCAGGAACGACCTCGGACCACCAGGGGCCGAGAAAATTACAGATATTCGGAATTCGTCACGCAAGGTCATGTAAAAATCCAGCATATATCTGGTGATATCTCGGGTTCTATTACAGATAGCGCGATAAATCAAAGTGCATTGTCTGCAGGAGGCCCTGGCGCATGAATCTGTTACGCAGGAACGACCCCGGACCACCAGGGGTCGAGAAAACCACTGTCTCATTGGGCCGGACACTCAGGGTCAGGGAAAAATCCTATATATATCTGGCGATATCTCGGGTGCTTTTAGAGATAGCGCAATAAACCAAAGTGAATTATCTGCAGGAGGCCCTGGCGCATGAATCTGTGCAGCGGGAATGCCCTCGGACCACCAGGGGCCGAGAAAACCACTGTCTCATTGGGCCGGACACTCAGGGTCAGGGAAAAATCCTATATATATCTGGCGATATCTCGGGTGCTATTAGAGATAGCGCAATAAACCAAAGTGAATTATCTGCAGGAAGCCCTGGCGCATGATTCTGTGCAGCGGGAACGACCTCGGACCACCAGGGCCCGAGAAAACCACCGTCTCATGTGGCCGGACACTCAGGGTCAGGGGAAAATCCAATATATATCTGGTGATATCTCGGGTGCTATTAGAGATAGCGCAATAAACCAAAGTGAATTATCTGCAGGAGGCCCTGGCACATGAATCTGTGCAGCGAGAATGAACTCGCACTACCAGGGGCCGTGAAAACCACCGTCTCATAGGGCCGGACTGTCAGGGTCAGGGAAAAATCCAATATATATCTGGTGATATCTCGGGTGCTATTACAGATAGCGCAATAAACCAAGGTACATTGTCTGTAGGAGGCCCTGGCACATGAATCTGTGCAGCGGGAACGACCTCGGAACACCAGGAGCCGAGAAAATCACCGTCACATGGGGCCGGACACTCAGGGTCAGGGAAAAATCCAATATATATCTGGTGATATCTCGGGTGCTATTAGAGATAGCGCAATAAACCAAACTGAATTATCTGCAGGAGGCCCTGGCGCATGAATCTGTGCAGCGGGAATGAACTCGGACCACCAGGGGCCGAGAAAACCACCGTCTCATAGGGCCGGACACTCAGGGTCAGGGAAAAATCCAATATATATCTGGTGATATCCCGAGTGCTATTATAGATAGCGCAATAAACCAAAGTGCATTGTCTGTAGGAGGCCCTGCCGCATGAATCTGTGCAGCGGGAACGACCTCGGACCACCAGCTGCCGAGAAAATTACAGATTTTCGGTATCCGTCACCAAATGTCATGTAAAAATCCAGCATATATCTGGTGATATCTCGGGTTCTATTACAGATAGCACCATAAATCAAAGTGCGTTGTCTGCAGGAGGCCCTCGCGCATGATTCTGTGAAGCAGGAACGACCTCGGCCCTCCAGGGGCCGAGAAACTTACAAATATTCGGTGTCCGTCACCCAAAGTCAAGCAAAAATCCAGTATATATACGGTCCTTTCTCGGGTGCTATTACAGATAGCGCAATAAATCAAAGTGCATTGTCTGTAGGAGGCCCTGGCTCATGAATCTGTGCAGCGGGAACGACCTCGGACCACCAGGGGCCGAGAAAACCACCGTCTCATGGGGCCGGACACTCAGGGTCAGGGCAAAATCCAATATATACCTGGTGATATCCCGAGTGCTATTATAGATAGCGCAATAAACCAAAGTGCATTGTCTGTAGGAGGCCCTGCCGCATGAATCTGTGCAGCGGGAACGACCTCGGACCACCAGCTGCCGAGAAAACCACCGTCTCATGGGGCAGGACACTCAGGGTCGGGGAAAAATCCAATATACATCTGGTGATATCTCGGGTGCTATTAGAGATAGCGCAATAAACCAAAGTGTATTATCTGCAGCAAGTCCTGGCGCATGATTCTTTCAGCGGGAACGACCTCGGACCACTAGGGGCCGAGAAAACCACCGGCTCATGGGGCCGGACACTCAGGGTCAGGGGAAAATCCAATATATATCTGGTGATATCTCGGGTGCTATTAGAGATAGCGCAATAAACCAAAGTAAATTATCTGCAGGAGGCCCTGGCGCATGAATCTGTGCAGCAGGAACGACATCGGACCACCAGGGGCCGAGAAAATTACAGTTTTTCGGTATCCGTCACCCAAAGTAATGTAAAAATCCAGCATATATATGGAGCTTTCTCGGGTGCTATTACAGATAGCGCAATAAATCAAAGTGCATTGTCTGTAGGAGGCCCAGGCGCATGAGTCTGTGCAGCGGGAACGACCTCGGACCACCAGGGGCCGAGAAAACCACCGACACATGGGGCCGGACACTCAGGGTCAGGGGAAAATCCAATATATATCTGGTGATATCTCGGGTGCTATTACAGATAGCGCAATAAATCAAAGTGCATTGTCTGTAGGAGACCCTGGCGCATGAATCTGGGCAGCGGGAACGACATCGGACAACCAGGGGCCGAGAAAATTATAGATTTTCGGTATCCCTCACCCAATTTCATGTAAAAATCCAGCATTTTTCTGGTGGTATCTCGGGTTCTATTACAGATAGCGCGATAAATCAAAGTGCATTGTCTGCAGGATGCCCTGGCGCATGAATCTGCGAAGCAGGAACGACCTCGGCCCTCCAGGGGCCGAGAAACTTACAGATTTTCGGTGTCCGTCACCCAAAGTCATGTAAAAATCCAGCATATATATGGTGCTTTCTCGGGTGCTATTACAGATAGCGCAATAAATCAAAGTGCATTGTCTGTAGGAGGCCCTGGCGCATGAATCCGTGCAGCGGGAACGACCTCGGACCACCAGGGGCCGAGAAAACCACCGTCTCATTGGGCCGGACTGTCAGGGTCAGGGAAAAATCCATTATATATCTGGTGATATCTCGGGTGCCATTGGAGATGGCGCAATAAACCAAAGTGAATTATCTGCAGGAGGCCCTGGCGCATGAATCTGTGCAGCGGGAACGACCTCGGACCACCAGGGGCCGAGAAAATCACCGTCTCAAGGGGCCGGACACTGAGGGTCGGGGAAAAATCCAATATATATCTGGTGATATCTCGGGTGCTATTAGAGATAGCGCAATAAACCAAAGTGAATTGTCTGTAGGAGGCCCTGGCGCATGAATCTGAGCAGCGGGAACGACCTCGGATCACCACGAGCCGAGAAAACCACCATCTCATTGGGCCGGACACTAAGGGTCAGGGGAAAATACAATATATACCTGGTGTTATCTCGGGTGCTATTACAGATAATGCAATAAATCAAAGTGCATTGTCTGTAGGAGGACATGGCGCATGAATCTGTGCAGCCGGATCGACCTCGGACCACCAGGGGCCGAGAAAATCACCGTCTCATGGGGCCGGACTGTCAGGGTTAGGGAAAAATCCGATGTATATCTGGTGATATCTCGGGTGCTATAAGAGATAGCGCAATAAATCAAAGTGCATTGTCTGTAGGAGGCACTGGCAAATGAATCTGTGCAGCAGGAACTACCTCGGACCACCAGGGGCCGAGAAAATTACAGATATTCGGAATCCGTCACCCAAGGTCATGTAAAAATCCAGCATATATCTGGTGATATCTCGGGTGCTATTACAGATAGCGCAATAAATCAAAGTGCATTGACTGTAGGAGGCCCTGGCGCATGAATCTGTGCAGCGGGAACGACCTCGGACCACCAGGGGCCCAGAAAACCACCGTCTCATGGGGCCGGACTGTCAGGGTCAGGGAAAAGTCCGATATATATCTGGTGATATCTCGGGTGCTATTAGAGATAGCGCAATAAATCAAAGTGCATTGTCTGTAGGAGGCACTGGCGAATGAATCTGTGCAGCGGTATCGACCTCGGACCACCAAGGGCCGAGAAAATCACCGTCTCATGGGGCCGGACTGTCAGGGTCAGGGAAAAATCCAATATATATCTGGTGATATCTCGGGTGCTATTAGAGATAGGGAAATAAACCAAAGTGAATTATTTATAGGAGGCCCTGGCGCATGAATCTGTGCAGCGGGAACGACCTCGGGCCACCAGGGGCCGAGAAAACTACCGTCTCCTGGGGCCGGACAATCAGGGTCAGGGAAAAATTCAATATATATCTGGTGATATCTCGGGTGCTATTAGAGATAGCGCAATAAACCAAAGTAAATTGTCTGTAGGAGGCCCTGGCGCATGAATCTGTGCAGGGGGATCGACCTCGGACCACCAGGGGCCGAGAAAACTACCGTCTCATGGGGCCGGACACTCAGGGTCAGGGCAAAATCCAATATATATCTGGTGATATCTCGGGTGCTATTCGAGATAGGGAAATAAACCAAAGTGAATTATCTATAGGAGGCCCTGGCGCATGAATCTGTGCAGCGGGAACGACCTCGGACCACCAGGGGCCGAGAAAACCACCGTCTCCTGGGGCCGGACAATCAGGGTCAGGGAAAAATCCAATATATATCTGGTGATATCTCGGGTGCTATTAGAGATAGCGCAATAAACCAAAGTGAATTATCTGCAGGAGGCCCTGGCGCATGAATCTGTGCAGCGGGAACGACCTCGGCCCTCCAGGGGCCGAGAAACTTACAAATATTCGGTGTCCGTCACCCAAAGTCATGCAAAAATCCAGTATATATACTGTGCTTTCTCGGGTGCTATTACAGATAGCGCAATAAATCAAAGTGCATTGTCTGTAGGAGGCCCTGGCTCATGAATCTGTGCAGCGGGAACGACCTCGGACCACCAGGGGCCGAGAAAACCACCGTCTCATGGGGCCGGACACTCAGGGTCAGGGCAAAATCCAATATATATCTGGTGATATCTCGGGTGCTATTCGAGATAGGGAAATAAACCAAAGTGAATTATCTATAGGAGGCCCTGGCGCATGAATCTGTGCAGCGGGAACGACCTCGGACCACCAGGGGCCGAGAAAACCACCGTCTCCTGGGGCCGGACAATCAGGGTCAGGGAAAAATTCAATATATATCTGGTGATATCTCGGGTGCTATTAGAGATAGCGCAATAAACCAAAGTAAATTGTCTGCAGGAGGACCTGGCGCATGATCCTGTGCAGCGGGAACGACCTCGGACCACCAGGGGCCGAGAAAACCACCGTCTCATGGGGCCGGGCACTCATGTTCCGGGGAAAATCCAATATATATCTGGTGTTATCTCGGGTGCTATTAGAGATAGCGCAATAAATCAAAGCGCATTGTAAGTAGGAGGCCCTGGCGCATGAATCTGTGAGCGGGATCGACCTCGGACCACCAGGGGCCGAGAAAACTACCGTCTCATGGGGCCGGACACTCAGGGTCAGGGAAAAATCCAATATATATCTGGTGATATCTCGGGTGCAATTACAGATAGAGCAATAAATCAAAGCGCATTGTCTGTAGGAGGCCCTGGCGCATGAATCTGTGCAAGGGGATCGACCTCGGACCACCAGGGGCCGAGAAAACCACCGTCTCATAGGGCCGGACACTCAGGGTCAGGGAAAAATCCAATATATATCTGGTGATATCTCGGGTGCTAGTACAGATAGCGCAATAAATCAAAGTGCAATGTCTGTAGGAGGCCCTGGCACATGAATCTGGGCAGCGGAAACGACCTCGGACCACCAGGGGCCGAGAAACTTACAAATATTCGGTGTCCGTCACCCAAAGTCAAGCAAAAATCCAGTATATATACGGTGCTTTCTCGGGTGCTATTACAGATAGCGCAATAAATCAAAGTGCATTGTCTGTAGGAGGCCCTGGCTCATGAATCTGTGCAGCGGGAACGACCTCGGACCACCAGGGGCCGAGAAAACCACCGTCTCATGGGGCCGGACACTCAGGGTCAGGGCAAAATCCAATATATACCTGGTGATATCCCGAGTGCTATTATAGATAGCGCAATAAACCAAAGTGCATTGTCTGTAGGAGGCCCTGCCGCATGAATCTGTGCAGCGGGAACGACCTCGGACCACCAGCTGCCGAGAAAACCACCGTCTCATGGGGCAGGACACTCAGGGTCGGGGAAAAATCCAATATACATCTGGTAATATCTCGGGTGCTATTAGAGATAGCGCAATAAACCAAAGTGTATTATCTGCAGCAAGTCCTGGCGCATGATTCTTTCAGCGGGAACGACCTCGGACCACTAGGGGCCGAGAAAACCACCGGCTCATGGGGCCGGACACTCAGGGTCAGGGGAAAATCCAATATATATCTGGTGATATCTCGGGTGCTATTACAGATAGCGCAATAAATCAAAGTGCATTGTCTGTAGGAGACCCTGGCGCATGAATCTGGGCAGCGGGAACGACATCGGACATCCAGGGGCCGAGAAAATTATAGATTTTCGGTATCCGTCACCCAATTTCATGTAAAAATCCAGCATTTTTCTGGTGGTATCTCGGGTTCTATTACAGATAGCGCGATAAATCAAAGTGCATTGTCTGCAGGAGGCCCTGGCGCATGAATCTGCGAAGCAGGAACGACCTCGGCCCTCCAGGGGCCGAGAAACTTACAGATTTTCGGTGTCCGTCACCCAAAGTCATGTAAAAATCCAGCATATATATGGTGCTTTCTCGGGTGCTATTACAGATAGCGCAATAAATCAAAGTGCATTGTCTGTAGGAGGCCCTGGCGCATGAATCCGTGCAACGGGAACGACCTCGGACCACCAGGGGCCGAGAAAACCACCGTCTCATGGGGCCGGACTGTCAGGGTCAGGGAAAAATCCATTATATATCTGGTGATATCTCGGGTGCCATTGGAGATGGCGCAATAAACCAAAGTGAATTATCTGCAGGAGGCCCTGGCGCATGAATCTGTGCAGCGGGAACGACCTCGGACCACCAGGGGCCGAGAAAATCACCGTCTCAAGGGGCCGGACACTGAGGGTCGGGGAAAAATCCAATATATATCTGGTGATATCTCGGGTGCTATTAGAGATAGCGCAATAAACCAAAGTGAATTGTCTGTAGGAGGCCCTGGCGCATGAATCTGAGCAGCGGGAACGACCTCGGATCACCACGAGCCGAGAAAACCACCATCTCATTGGGCCGGACACTAAGGGTCAGGGGAAAATACAATATATACCTGGTGTTATCTCGGGTGCTATTACAGATAATGCAATAAATCAAAGTGCATTGTCTGTAGGAGGACATGGCGCATGAATCTGTGCAGCCGGATCGACCTCGGACCACCAGGGGCCGAGAAAATCACCGTCTCATGGGGCCGGACTGTCAGGGTTAGGGAAAAATCCGATGTATATCTGGTGATATCTCGGGTGCTATAAGAGATAGCGCAATAAATCAAAGTGCATTGTCTGTAGGAGGCACTGGCAAATGAATTTCTGCAGCAGGAACTACCTCGGACCACCAGGGGCCGAGAAAATTACAGATATTCGGAATCCGTCACCCAAGGTCATGTAAAAATCCAGCATATATCTGGTGATATCTCGGGTGCTATTACAGATAGCGCAATAAATCAAAGTGCATTGACTGTAGGAGGCCCTGGCGCATGAATCTGTGCAGCGGGAACGACCTCGGACCACGAGGGACCGAGAAAACCATCGACACATGGGGCCGGACTGTCAGGGTCAAGGAAAAATCCAATATATATCTGGTGATATCGCGGGTGCTATTAGAGATAGCGCAATAAATCAAAGTGCATTGTCTGCAGGAGGCCCTAGCGCATGAATCCGTGCGGGCGGGATCGAACTCGGACCACCAGGGGTCGAGAAAGCCACCGAAACATGGGGCCGGGCACTCAGGGCCAGGGAAAAATCCAATAAATATCTGGTGATATCTCGGGTGCTATTACAGATAGCGCAATAAATCAAAGTGCATTGACTGTAGGAGGCCCTGGCGCATGAATCTCTGCAGCGGGAACGACCTCGGACCACCAGGGGCCCAGAAAACCACCGTCTCATGGGGCCGGACTGTCAGGGTCAGGGAAAAGTCCGATATATATCTGGTGATATCTCGGGTGCTATTAGAGATAGCGCAATAAATCAAAGTGCATTGACTGTAGGAGGCCCGGGCGCATGAATCTGTGCAGCAGGAACGACCTGGGACCACCAGGGGCCCAGAAAACCACCGTCTCATGGGGCCGGACTGTCAGGGTCAGGGAAAAGTCCGATATATATCTGGTGATATCTCGGGTGCTATTAGAGATAGCGCAATAAATCAAAGTGCATTGTCTGTAGGAGGCACTGGCGAATGCATCTGTGCAGCAGGAACTACCTCGGTCCACTAGGGGCCGAGAAAATTACAGATATTCCGAATCCGTCACCCAAGGTCATGTAAAAATCCAGCATATATCTGGTGATATATCGGGTGCTATTACAGATAGCGCAATGAATCAGAGTGCACTTTCTGTAGGAGGCCCTGGCGCTTGAATCTGTGCAGCGGGATCGACCTCGGACCACCAAGGGCCGAGAAAATCACCGTCTCATGGGGCCGGACTGTCAGGGTCAGGGAAAAATCCAATATATATCTGGTGATATCTCGGGTGCAATTAGAGATAGGGAAATAAACCAAAGTGAATTATCTATAGGAGGCCCTGGCGCATGAATCTGTGCAGCGGGAACGACCTCGGACCACCATGGGCCGATAAAACCACCGTCTCATGGGGCCGGACACTCAGGGTCAGGGGAAAATACAATATATACCTGGTGATATCTCGGGTGCTATTACAGATAGCGCAATAAATCAAAGTGCATTGTCTGTAGGAGGCCATGGCGGATGAATCTGTTCAGCGGGATCGACCTCGGACCACCAGGGCCCGAGAAAACCACCGTCTCATGGGGCCGGACACTCAGGGTCAGGGGAAAATACAATATATACCTGGTGATATCTCGGGTGCTATTACAGATAGCGCAATAAATCAAAGTGCATTGTCTGTAGGAGGGCCTGGCGGATGAACCTGTGCAGCGGGAACGACCTCGGACCTCCAGGGGCCGAGAAAACCACCGTCTCATGGGGCCGGACACTCAGGGTCAGGGGAAAATCCAATATATATCTGGTGATATCTCGGGTGCTATTAGAGACAGCGCAATAAATCAAAGTGCATTGTATGTAGGAGGCCCTGGCGCATGAATCTGTGCAGCGGGAACGACCTCGGACCATCAGGGGCCGAAAAAACCACAGTCTCATGGGGCCGGACACTCAGGGTCAGTGAAAAATCCAATATATATCTGGTGATATCTCGGCTGCTATTACAGATAGCGCAATAAATCAAAGTGCATTGTCTGTAGGAGGCCCTGGCGCATGAATCTGTGCAGCGGGAACGACCTCGGACCACCAGGGGCGAGACAACCACCTTCTCATGGGGCCGGACACTCAGGGTCAGGGTAAAATCCAATATATATCTGGTGATATCTCGGGTGCTATTAGAGATAGCGCAATAAACCAAAGTGAATTATCTGCAGGAGTCCCTGGCGCATGAATCTGTGCAACGGGAACGACCTCGGACCACCAGGGGCCGAGAAAACCACAGTCTCATGGGGCCGGACACTCAGGGTCAGGGGAAAATCCAATATATATCTGGTGATATCTCGGCTGCTATTACCGATAGCGCAATAAATCAAAGTGCATTGTCTGTAGGAGGCCCTGGCGCATGAATCTGTGCAGCGGGAACGACCTCGGACGACCAGGGGCCGAGAAAACCACAGTCTCATGGGGCCGGACACTCAGGGTCAGGGGAAAATCCAATATAGATCTGGTGATATCTCGGGTGCTATTACAGATAGCGCAATAAATCAAAGTGCATTACTTGTAGGAGGCCCTGGCGCATGAATCTGTGCAGCGGGTACGTCCTCGGACCTCCAGGGGCCGAGACAACGACCGTCTCATGGGGCCGGACACTCAGGGTCAGGGTAAAATCCAATATATATCTGGTGATATCTCGGGTGCTATTACAGATAGCGCAATAAATCAAAGTGCATTGTCTGTAGGAGGCCCTGGCGCATGAATCTGTGCAGCGGGAACGACCTCGGACCACCAGGGGCCGAGAAAACGACCGTCTCATTGGGCCGGACACTCAGGGTCAGTGAAAAATCCAATATATATCTGGTGATATCTCGGCTGCTATTACCGATAGCGCAATAAATCAAAGTGCATTGTCTGTAGGAGGCCCTGGCGCATGAATATGTGCAGCGGGAACGACCTCGGACGACCAGGGGCCGAGAAAACCACAGTCTCATGGGGCCGGACACTCAGGGTCAGGGGAAAATCCAATATATATCTGGTGATATCTCGGGTGCTATTAGAGATAGCGCAATAAACCAAAGTGAATTATCTGCAGGAGGCCCTGGCGCATGAATCTGTGCAACGGGAACGACCTCGGACCACCAGGGGCCGAGATAACCACAGTCTCATGGGGCCGGACACTCGGGGTCAGGGGAAAATCCAATATAGATCTGGTGATATCTCGGGTGCTATTACAGATAGCGCAATAAATCAAAGTGCATTGTCTGTAGGAGGCCCTGGCGCATGAATCTGTGCGGCGGGAAGGACCTCGGAACACCAGGGGCCGAGAAAACCACCGTCACATGGGGCAGGACACTCAGGGTCAGTGAAAAATCCAATATATATATGGTGATATCTCGGGTGCTATTACAGATACCGCAATAAATCAAAGTGCATTGTCTGTAGGAGACCCTGGCGCATGAATCTCTGCAGCGGAAACGTCCTCGGACCTCCAGGGGCCGAGACAACGACCGTCTCATGGGGCCGGACACTCAGGGTCAGGGTAAAATCCAATATATATCTGGTGATATCTCGGGTGCTATTACAGATAGCGCAATAAATCAAAGTGCATTGTCTGCAGGAGGCCCTGTCGCATGAATCTGTGCAGCGGGAACGACCTCGGACGACCAGGGGCCGAGAAAACCACAGTCTCATGGGGCCGGACACTCAGGGTCAGGGTAAAATGCAATATATATCTGGTGATATCTCGGGTGCTATTACAGATAGCGCAATAAATCAAAGTGCATTGTCTGTAGGAGGCCCTGGCGCATGAATCTGTGCAGCGGGAACGACATCGGACCACCAGGGGCCGAAAAAACCACAGTCTCATGGGGCCGGTCACTCAGGGTCAGGGGAAAATCCAATATATATCTGGTGATATCTCGGGTGCTATTACAGATAGCGCAATAAATCAAAGTGCATTGTCTGTAGGAGGCCCTGGCGCATGAATCTGTGCAACGGGAACGACCTCGGACCACCAGGGGCCGAGAAAACCACAGTCTCATGGGGCCGGACACTCAGGGTCAGGGAAAAATCCAATATATATCTGGTGATATCTCGGGTGCTATTACAGATAGCGCAATAAATCAAAGTGCACTGTCTGTAGGAGGCCCTGGCGCATGAATCTGGGCTGCGGGAACGACCTCGGTCCACCAGGGGCCGAGAAAACCACCGTCTCATGGAGCCGGACACTCAGGGTCAGGGAAAAATCCAATATATATCTGGTGATATCTCGGGTGATATTACAGATAGCCCAATAAATCAAAGTGCATTGTCTGTAGGAGGCCCTGGCGCATGAATCTGTGCAGCGGGAACGACCTCGGACCACCAGAGGCCGAGAAAACCACAGTCTCATGGGGCCGGACACTCACGGTCAGGGGAAAATCCAATATATATCTGGTGATATCTCGGGTGCTATTAGAGATAGCGCAATAAACCAAAGTGATTTATCTGCAGGAGGCCCTGGCGCATGAATCTGGGCAGCGGGAACGACCTCGGACCACCAGGGGCCGAGAAAACCACCGTCTCATGGGGCCGGACACTCAGGGTCAGGGAAAAATCCAATATATATCTGGTGATATCTCGGTTGCTATTAGAGGTAGCGCAATAAACCAAAGTCAATTATCTGCAGGAGGCCCTGGCGCATGAATCTGTGCAGCGGGAACGACTTCGGTCCACCAGGGGCCGAGAAAACCACCGTCTCATGGAGCCGGACCCTCAGGGTCAGGGAAAAATCCAATATATATCTGGTGATATCTCGGGTGATATTACAGATAGCCCAATAAATCAAAGTGCATTGTCTGTAGGAGGCGCTGGCGCATGAATCTGTGCAGCGGGAACGACCTCGGACCACCAGGGGCCGAGAAAATCACCGTCTCATGGGGCCAGATTGTCAGGGTCAGGGAAAAATCCAATATATATCTGGTGACATCTCGGGTGCTATTAGAGATAGCGCAATAAACCAAAGTGCATTGTCTGCAGGAGGCCCTGGCGCATAAATCTGTGCCGCGGGATCGACGACGGACCACCAGGGGCCGAGAAAACCACCGACACATGGGGCCGGACACTCAGGGTCAGGAGAAAATCCAATATATATCTGGTGATATCTCGAGTGCTATTAGAGATAGCGCAATAAACCAAAGTGAATTATCTATAGGATGCACTGGCGCATGGATCTGTGCAGCGGGATCGACCTCGGACCACCAGGGACCGAGAAAAACATCGACACATGGGGCCGGACTGTCAGGGTCAAGGAAAAATCCAATATATATCTTTTGATATCACGGGTGCTATTAGAGATAGCGCAATATACCAAAGTGAATTATCTGCAGGAGGGCCTAGCGTATTAATCTGAGCAGCGGGGACGACCTCGGACCACCAGGGGCCGAGAAAACCACCAACACATGGGGCCGGACTGTCAGGGTCTGGGAAAAATCCAATATATATCTGGTGATATCTCGAGTGCTATTAGAGATAGCGCAATAAACCAAAGTGAATTATCTGCAGGAGGGCCTAGCGTATTAATCTGAGCAGCAGGAACGACCTCGGACCACCAGGCGCCGAGAAAATTACAGATATTCGGAATCCGTCACCTAATGTCATGTAAAAATCCAGCATATATCTGGTGACATCTCGGGTGCTCTTACAGATAGCGCACTAAACCAAAGTGAATTATCTGCAGGGAGCCCTGGCGCATGAATATGTGCAGCGGGAACGACCTCGGACCACCAGAGGCCGTGAAAACCAGCGTCTCATGGGGCCGGACACTCAGGGTCAGGGAAAAATCCAATATATATCTGGTGATATCTCGGGTGCTATTACAGATAGCGCAATAAATCAAAGTGCACTGTCTGTAGGAGGCCCTGGCGCATGAATCTGGGCTGCGGGAACGACCTCGGACCACCAGGGGCCGAGAAAACCACCGTCTCATGGGGCCGGACACTCAGGGTCAGGGAAAAATCCAATATATATCTGGTAATATCTCGGTTGCTATTAGAGGTAGCGCAATAAACCAAAGTCAATTATCTGCAGGAGGCCCTGGCGCATGAATCTGTGCAGCGGGAACGACTTCGGTCCATCAGGGGCCGAGAAAACCACCGTCTCATGGAGCCGGACCCTCAGGGTCAGGGAAAAATCCAATATATATCTGGTGATATCTCGGGTGATATTACAGATAGCCCAATAAATCAAAGTGCATTGTCTGTAGGAGGCCCTGGCGCATGAATCTGTGCAGCGGGAACGACCTCGGACCACCAGGGGCCGAGAAAATCACCGTCTCATGGGGCCAGATTGTCAGGGTCAGGGAAAAATCCAATATATATCTGGTGACATCTCGGGTGCTATTAGAGATAGCGCAATAAACCAAAGTGCATTGTCTGCAGGAGGCCCTGGCGCATAAATCTGTGCCGCGGGATCGACGACGGACCACCAGGGGCCGAGAAAACCACCGACACATGGGGCCGGACACTCAGGGTCAGGAGAAAATCCAATATATATCTGGTGATATCTCGAGTGCTATTAGAGATAGCGCAATAAACCAAAGTGAATTATCTATAGGATGAACTGGCGCATGGATCTGTGCAGCGGGATCGACCTCGGACCACCAGGGACCGAGAAAAACATCGACACATGGGGCCGGACTGTCAGGGTCAAGGAAAAATCCAATATATATCTTTTGATATCACGGGTGCTATTAGAGACAGCGCAATATACCAAAGTGAATTATCTGCAGGAGGGCCTAGCGTATTAATCTGAGCAGCGGGAACGACCTCGGACCACCAGGGGCCGAGAAAACCACCGACACATGGGGCCGGACTGTCAGGGTCTGGGAAAAATCCAATATATATCTGGTGATATCTCGAGTGATATTACAGATAGCCCAATAAATCAAAGTGCATTGTCTGTAGGAGGCCCTGGCGCATGAATCTGTGCAGCGGGAACGACCTCGGACCACCAGGGGCCGAGAAAATCACCGTCTCATGGGGCCAGATTGTCAGGGTCAGGGAAAAATCCAATATATATCTGGTGACATCTCGGGTGCTATTAGAGATAGCGCAATAAACCAAAGTGCATTGTCTGCAGGAGGCCCTGGCGCATAAATCTGTGCCGCGGGATCGACGACGGACCACCAGGGGCCGAGAAAACCACCGACACATGGGGCCGGACACTCAGGGTCAGGAGAAAATCCAATATATATCTGGTGATATCTCGAGTGCTATTAGAGATAGCGCAATAAACCAAAGTGAATTATCTATAGGAGGCCCTGGCGCATGAATCTGTGCAGCGGGAACGACCTCGGACCACCAGGGGCCGAGAAAACCACAATCTCATTGGGCCGGACACTCAGGGTCAGGGGAAAATCCAATATATATCTGGTGATATCTCGGGTGCTATTAGAGATAGCGCAATAAACCAAAGTGAATTATCTGCAGCAGGCCCTGGCGCATGAATCTGTGCAGCCGGAACGACCTCGGACAACCAGGGGCCGAGAAAACTACCGTCTCATGGGGCCGGACACTCAGGGTCAGTGAAAAATCCAATATATATCTGGTGATATCTCGGCTCCTATTACCGATAGCGCAATATATCAAAGTGCATTGTCTGTAGGAGGCCCTGTCGCATGAATCTGGGAAGCGGGAACGACATCGGACCACCAGGGGCCGAAAAAACCACAGTCTCATGGGGCCGGACACTCAGGGTCAGGGTAAAATCCAATATATATCTGTTGATATCTCGGGTGCTATTACAGATAGCGCAATAAATCAAAGTGAATTATCTGCAGGAGGCCCTGGCGCATGAATCTGTGCAGCGGGAACGACCTCGGACCACCAGGGGCCGAGAAAACTACCGTCTCATGGGGCCGGTCACTCAGGGTCAGTGAAAAATCCAATATATATCTGGTGATATCTCGGGTGCTATTAGAGATAGCACAATAAACCAAAGTGAATTATCTGCAGGAGGCCCTGGCGCATGAATCTGTGCAACGGGAACGACCTCGGACCACCAGGGGCCGAGAAAACCACAATCTCATGGGGCCGGACACTCAGGGTCATGGGAAAATCCAATATAGATCTGGTGATATCTCGGGTGCTATTACAGATAGCGCAATAAATCAATGTGCATTGTCTGCAGGAGGCCCTGGCGCATGAACCTGTGCAGCGGGAACGACCTCGGACCACCAGGGGCTGAGAAAACCACAGTCTCATGGGGCCGGACACTCAGGGTCAGGGGAAAATCCAATATATATCTGGTGATATCTCGGTTGCTATTAGAGATAGCGCAATGAATCAAAGTGAATTATCTGCAGGAGGCCCTGGCGCATGAATCTGTGCAGCGGGAACGACCTCGGACCACCAGGGGCCGAGAAAACTATCGTCTCATGGGGCCGGTCACTCAGGATCAGTGAAAAATCCAATATATATCTGCTGATATCTCGGGTGCTGTTAGAGATAGCGCAATAAACGAAAGTGAATTATCTGCAGGAGGCCCTGGCGCATGAATCTGTGCAGCGGGAACGACCTCGGACCACCAGGGGCCGAGAAAACGACCGTCTCATGGGGCCGGACACTCAGGGTCAGTGAAAAATCCAATATATATCTGCTGATATCTCGGGTGCTATTACAGATAGCGCAATAAATCAAAGTGCATTGTCTGTAGGAGGCCCTGGCGCATGAATCTGTGCAGCGGGAACGACCTCGGACCACCAGGGGCCGAGAAAACGACCGTCTCATGGGGCCGGACACTCAGGGTCAGTGAAAAATCCAATATATATATCTGGTGATATCTCGGCTGCTATTAAAGATAGCGCAATAAATCAAAGTGCATTGTCTGTAGGAGGCCCTGGCGCATGAATCTGTGCAGCGGGAACGACCTCGGAACACCAGGGACCGAGAAAACCACCGTCTCATGGGGAAGGACACTCAGGGTCAGTGAAAAATCCAATATATATGTGGTGATATCTCGGGTGCTATTACAGATAGCGCAATGAATCAAAGTGCATTGTCTGTAGGAGGCCCTGGCGCATGAATCTGTGCAGCGGGAACGTCCTCGGACCTCCAGGGGCCGAGAAAACCACAGTCTCATGGGGCCGGACACTCAGGGTCAGTGGAAAATCCAATATAGATCTGGTGATATCTCGGGTGCTATTACAGATAGCGCAATAAATCAATGTGCATTACCTGTAGGAGGACCTGGCGCATGAATCTGTGCAGCGGGAACGTCCTCGGACATCCAGGGGCCGAGACAACGACCGTCTCATGGGGCCGGACACTCAGGGTCAGGGTAAAATCCAATATATATCTGGTGATATCTCGGGTGCTATTACAGATAGCGCAATAAATCAATGTGCATTGTCGGTAGGAGGCCCTGGCGCATGAATCTGTTCAGCGGGAACGACATCGGACGACCAGGGGCCGAGAAAACCACAGTCTCATGGGGCCGGACACTCAGGGTCAGGGGAAAATCCAATATATATCTGGTGATATCTCGGGTGCTATTAGAGATAGCGCAATAAACCAAAGTGAATTATCTGCAGGAGGCACTGGCGCATGAATCTGTGCAACGGGAACGACCTCGGACCACCAGGGGCCGTGAAAACCACAGTCTCATGGGGCCGGACACTCAGGATCAGGGGAAAATCCAATATATATCTGGTGATATCTCGGGTGCTATTATAGATAGCGCAATAAATCAAAGTGCATTGTCTGTAGGAGGCCCTGGCGCATGAATCTGTGCAGCGGGAAGGACCTCGGAACACCAGGGGCCGAGAAAACCACCGTCACATGGGGCAGGACACTCAGGGTCAGTGAAAAATCCAATATATATATGGTGATATCTCGGGTGCTATTACAGATACCGCAATAAATCAAAGTGCATTGTCTGTAGGAGACCCTGGCGCATGAATCTCTGCAGCGGAAACGTCCTCGGACCTCCAGGGGCCGAGACAACGACCGTCTCATGGGGCCGGACACTCAGGGTCAGGGTAAAATCCAATATATATCTGGTGATATCTCGGGTGCTATTACAGATAGCGCAATAAATCTAAGTGCATTGTCTGTAGGAGGCCCTGGCGCATGAATCTGTGCAACGGGAACGACCTCGGACCACCAGGGGCCGAGAAAACCACAGTCTCATGGGGCCGGACACTCAGGGTCAGGGAAAAATCCAATATATATCTGGTGATATCTCGGGTGCTATTACAGATAGCGCAATAAATCAAAGTGCACTGTCTGTAGGAGGCCCTGGCGCTTGAATCTGGGCTGCGGGAACGACCTCGGTCCACCAGGGGCCGAGAAAACCACCGTCTCATGGAGCCGGACACTCAGGGTCAGGGAAAAATCCAATATATATCTGGTGATATCTCGGGTGCTATTAGAGATAGCGCAATAAACCAAAGTGCATTGTCTGCAGGAGGCCCTGGCGCATAAATCTGTGCCGCGGGATCGACGACGGACCACCAGGGGCCGAGAAAACCACCGACACATGGGGCCGGACACTCACGGTCAGGAGAAAATCCAATATATATCTGGTGATATCTCGAGTGCTATTAGAGATAGCGCAATAAACCAAAGTGAATTATCTATAGGATGCACTGGCGCATGGATCTGTGCAGCGGGATCGACCTCGGACCACCAGGGACCGAGAAAAACATCGACACATGGGGCCGGACTGTCAGGGTCAAGGAAAAATCCAATAAATATCTTTTGATATCACGGGTGCTATTAGAGATAGCGCAATATACCAAAGTGAATTATCTGCAGGAGGGCCTAGCGTATTAATCTGAGCAGCGGGGACGACCTCGGACCACCAGGGGCCGAGAAAACCACCGACACATGGGGCCGGACTGTCAGGGTCTGGGAAAAATCCAATATATATCTGGTGATATCTCGAGTGCTATTAGAGATAGCGCAATAAACCAAAGTGAATTATCTGCAGGAGGGCCTAGCGTATTAATCTGAGCAGCAGGAACGACCTCGGACCACCAGGCGCCGAGAAAATTACAGATATTCGGAATCCGTCACCTAATGTCATGTAAAAATCCAGCATATATCTGGTGACATCTCGGGTGCTCTTACAGATAGCGCACTAAACCAAAGTGAATTATCTGCAGGGGGCCCTGGCGCATGAATATGTGCAGCGGGAACGACCTCGGACCACCAGAGGCCGTGAAAACCAGCGTCTCATGGGGCCGGACACTCAGGGTCAGGGAAAAATCCAATATATATCTGGTGATATCTCGGGTGCTATTACAGATAGCGCAATAAATCAAAGTGCACTGTCTGTAGGAGGCCCTGGCGCATGAATCTGGGCTGCGGGAACGACCTCGGACCACCAGGGGCCGAGAAAACCACCGTCTCATGGGGCCGGACACTCAGGGTCAGGGAAAAATCCAATATATATCTGGTGATATCTCGGTTGCTATTAGAGGTAGCGCAATAAACCAAAGTCAATTATCTGCAGGAGGCCCTGGCGCATGAATCTGTGCAGCGGGAACGACTTCGGTCCACCAGGGGCCGAGAAAACCACCGTCTCATGGAGCCGGACCCTCAGGGTCAGGGAAAAATCCAATATATATCTGGTGATATCTCGGGTGATATTACAGATAGCCCAATAAATCAAAGTGCATTGTCTGTAGGAGGCCCTGGCGCATGAATCTGTGCAGCGGGAACGACCTCGGACCACCAGGGGCCGAGAAAATCACCGTCTCATGGGGCCAGATTGTCAGGGTCAGGGAAAAATCCAATATATATCTGGTGACATCTCGGGTGCTATTAGAGATAGCGCAATAAACCAAAGTGCATTGTCTGCAGGAGGCCCTGGCGCATAAATCTGTGCCGCGGGATCGACGACGGACCACCAGGGGCCGAGAAAACCACCGACACATGGGGCCGGACACTCAGGGTCAGGAGAAAATCCAATATATATCTGGTGATATCTCGAGTGCTATTAGAGATAGCGCAATAAACCAAAGTGAATTATCTATAGGATGAACTGGCGCATGGATCTGTGCAGCGGGATCGACCTCGGACCACCAGGGACCGAGAAAAACATCGACACATGGGGCCGGACTGTCAGGGTCAAGGAAAAATCCAATATATATCTTTTGATATCACGGGTGCTATTAGAGATAGCGCAATATACCAAAGTGAATTATCTGCAGGAGGGCCTAGCGTATTAATCTGAGCAGCGGGAACGACCTCGGACCACCAGGGGCCGAGAAAACCACCGACACATGGGGCCGGACTGTCAGGGTCTGGGAAAAATCCAATATATATCTGGTGATATCTCGAGTGCTATTAGAGATAGCGCAATAAACCAAAGTGAATTATCTATAGGATGCACTGGCGCATGGATCTGTGCAGCGGGATCGACCTCGGACCACCAGGGGCCGAGAAAACCACCGTCTCATGGGGCCGGACACTCAGGGTCAGGGGAAAATCCAATATATATCTGGTGATATCTCGGGTGGTATTAAAGATAGCGCAATAAATCATAGTGCATCGTCTGTAGGAGGCCCTGGCGCATGAATCTGTGCAGCGGGATCGAATTCGGACCACCAGGGGCCGAGAAAATCACTTTCTCATGAGGCCGGACTGTCAGGGTCAGGCAAAAATGCAATATACATCTGGTGATATCTCGGGTGCTATTAGAGATAGCGCAATAAATCAAAGTGCATTATCTATAGGATTCCCTGGCGCATAAATCTGTGCAGCGGGAACGACCTCGGACCACCAGGGGCCGAGAAAACTATCGTCTCATGGGGCCGGTCACTCAGGATCAGTGAAAAATCCAATATATATCTGCTGATATCTCGGGTGCTGTTAGAGATAGCGCAATAAACGAAAGTGAATTATCTGCAGGAGGCCCTGGCGCATGAATCTGTGCAGCGGGAACGACCTCGGACCACCAGGGGCCGAGAAAACGACCGTCTCATGGGGCCGGACACTCAGGGTCATTGAAAAATCCAATATATATCTGCTGATATCTCGGGTGCTATTACAGATAGCGCAATAAATCAAAGTGCATTGTCTGTAGGAGGCCCTGGCGCATGAATCTGTGCAGCGGGAACGACCTCGGACCACCAGGGGCCGAGAAAACGACCGTCTCATGGGGCCGGACACTCAGGGTCAGTGAAAAATCCAATATATATATCTGGTGATATCTCGGCTGCTATTAAAGATAGCGCAATAAATCAAAGTGCATTGTCTGTAGGAGGCCCTGGCGCATGAATCTGTGCAGCGGGAACGACCTCGGAACACCAGGGACCGAGAAAACCACCGTCTCATGGGGCCGGACACTCAGGGTCAGTGAAAAATCCAATATATATGTGGTGATATCTCGGGTGCTATTACAGATAGCGCAATAAATCAAAGTGCATTGTCTGTAGGAGGCCCTGGCGCATGAATCTGTGCAGCGGGAACGTCCTCGGACCTCCAGGGGCCGAGAAAACCACAGTCTCATGGGGCCGGACACTCAGGGTCAGTGGAAAATCCAATATAGATCTGGTGATATCTCGGGTGCTATTACAGATAGCGCAATAAACCAAAGTGAATTATCTGCAGGAGGCACTGGCGCATGAATCTGTGCAACGGGAACGACCTCGGACCACCAGGGGCCGTGAAAACCACAGTCTCATGGGGCCGGACACTCAGGATCAGGGGAAAATCCAATATATATCTGGTGATATCTCGGGTGCTATTAGAGATAGCGCAATAAATCAAAGTGCATTGTCTGTAGGAGGAACTGGCGCATGAATCTGTGCAGCGGGAAGGACCTCGGAACACCAGGGGCCGAGAAAACCACCGTCACATGGGGCAGGACACTCAGGGTCAGTGAAAAATCCAATATATATATGGTGATATCTCGGGTGCTATTACAGATACCGCAATAAATCAAAGTGCATTGTCTGTAGGAGACCCTGGCGCATGAATCTCTGCAGCGGAAACGTCCTCGGACCTCCAGGGGCCGAGACAACGACCGTCTCATGGGGCCGGACACTCAGGGTCAGGGTAAAATCCAATATATATCTGGTGATATCTCGGGTGCTATTACAGATAGCGCAATAAATCAAAGTGCATTGTCTGCAGGAGGCCCTGTCGCATGAATCTGTGCAGCGGGAACGACCTCGGACGACCAGGGGCCGAGAAAACCACAGTCTCATGGGGCCGGACACTCAGGGTCAGGGTAAAATGCAATATATATCTGGTGATATCTCGGGTGCTATTACAGATAGCGCAATAAATCCAAGTGCATTGTCTGTAGGAGGCCCTGGCGCATGAATCTGTGCAGCGGGATCGAATTCGGACCACCAGGGGCCGAGAAAATCACTTTCTCATGAGGCCGGACTGTCAGGGTCAGGCAAAAATGCAATATACATCTGGTGATATCTCGGGTTCTATTAGAGATAGCGCAATAAATCAAAGTGCATTATCTATAGGATTCCCTGGCGCATAAATCTGTGCAGCGGGAACGACCTCGGACCACCAGGGGCCGAGAAAACTATCGTCTCATGGGGCCGGTCACTCAGGATCAGTGAAAAATCCAATATATATCTGCTGATATCTCGGGTGCTGTTAGAGATAGCGCAATAAACGAAAGTGAATTATCTGCAGGAGGCCCTGGCGCATGAATCTGTGCAGCGGGAACGACCTCGGACCACCAGGGGCCGAGAAAACGACCGTCTCATGGGGCCGGACACTCAGGGTCATTGAAAAATCCAATATATATCTGCTGATATCTCGGGTGCTATTACAGATAGCGCAATAAATCAAAGTGCATTGTCTGTAGGAGGCCCTGGCGCATGAATCTGTGCAGCGGGAACGACCTCGGACCACCAGGGGCCGAGAAAACGACCGTCTCATGGGGCCGGACACTCAGGGTCAGTGAAAAATCCAATATATATATCTGGTGATATCTCGGCTGCTATTAAAGATAGCGCAATAAATCAAAGTGCATTGTCTGTAGGAGGCCCTGGCGCATGAATCTGTGCAGCGGGAACGACCTCGGAACACCAGGGACCGAGAAAACCACCGTCTCATGGGGCCGGACACTCAGGGTCAGTGAAAAATCCAATATATATGTGGTGATATCTCGGGTGCTATTACAGATAGCGCAATAAATCAAAGTGCATTGTCTGTAGGAGGCCCTGGCGCATGAATCTGTGCAGCGGGAACGTCCTCGGACCTCCAGGGGCCGAGAAAACCACAGTCTCATGGGGCCGGACACTCAGGGTCAGTGGAAAATCCAATATAGATCTGGTGATATCTCGGGTGCTATTACAGATAGCGCAATAAATCAAAGTGCATTACCTGTAGGAGGACCTGGCGCATGAATCTGTGCAGCGGGAACGTCCTCGGACCTCCAGGGGCCGAGACAACGACCGTCTCATGGGGCCGGACACTCAGGGTCAGGGTAAAATCCAATATATATCTGGTGATATCTCGGGTGCTATTACAGATAGCGCAATAAATCAATGTGCATTGTCGGTAGGAGGCCCTGGCGCATGAATCTGTTCAGCGGGAACGACATCGGACGACCAGGGGCCGAGAAAACCACAGTCTCATGGGGCCGGACACTCAGGGTCAGGGGAAAATCCAATATATATCTGGTGATATCTCGGGTGCTATTAGAGATAGCGCAATAAATCAAAGTGCATTGTCTGTAGGAGGAACTGGCGCATGAATCTGTGCAGCGGGAAGGACCTCGGAACACCAGGGGCCGAGAAAACCGCCGTCACATGGGGCAGGACACTCAGGGTCAGTGAAAAATCCAATATATATATGGTGATATCTCGGGTGCTATTACAGATACCGCAATAAATCAAAGTGCATTGTCTGTAGGAGACCCTGGCGCATGAATCTCTGCAGCGGAAACGTCCTCGGACCTCCAGGGGCCGAGACAACGACCGTCTCATGGGGCCGGACACTCAGGGTCAGGGTAAAATCCAATATATATCTGGTGATATCTCGGGTGCTATTACAGATAGCGCAATAAATCAAAGTGCATTGTCTGCAGGAGGCCCTGTCGCATGAATCTGTGCAGCGGGAACGACCTCGGACGACCAGGGGCCGAGAAAACCACAGTCTCATGGGGCCGGGCACTCAGGGTCAGGGTAAAATGCAATATATATCTGGTGATATCTCGGGTGCTATTACAGATAGCGCAATAAATCAAAGTGCATTGTCTGTAGGAGGCCCTGGCGCATGAATCTGTGCAGCGGGAACGACATCGGACCACCAGGGGCCGAAAAAACCACAGTCTCATGGGGCCGGTCACTCAGGGTCAGGGGAAAATCCAATATATATCTGGTGATATCTCGGGTGCTATTACAGATAGCGCAATAAATCAAAGTGCATTGTCTGTAGGAGGCCCTGGCGCATGAATCTGTGCAACGGGAACGACCTCGGACCACCAGGGGCCGAGAAAACCACAGTCTCATGGGGCCGGACACTCAGGGTCAGGGAAAAATCCAATATATATCTGGTGATATCTCGGGTGCTATTACAGATAGCGCAATAAATCAAAGTGCACTGTCTGTAGGAGGCCCTGGCGCATGAATCTGGGCTGCGGGAACGACCTCGGTCCACCAGGGGCCGAGAAAACCACCGTCTCATGGAGCCGGACACTCAGGGTCAGGGAAAAATCCAATATATATCTGGTGATATCTCGGGTGATATTACAGATAGCCCAATAAATCAAAGTGCATTGTCTGTAGGAGGCCCTGGCGCATGAATCTGTGCAGCGGGAACGACCTCGGACCACCAGAGGCCGAGAAAACCACAGTCTCATGGGGCCGGACACTCACGGTCAGGGGAAAATCCAATATATATCTGGTGATATCTCGGGTGCTATTAGAGATAGCGCAATAAACCAAAGTGATTTATCTGCAGGAGGCCCTGGCGCATGAATCTGGGCAGCGGGAACGACCTCGGACCACCAGGGGCCGAGAAAACCACCGTCTCATGGGGCCGGACACTCAGGGTCAGGGAAAAATCCAATATATATCTGGTGATATCTCGGTTGCTATTAGAGGTAGCGCAATAAACCAAAGTCAATTATCTGCAGGAGGCCCTGGCGCATGAATCTGTGCAGCGGGAACGACTTCGGTCCACCAGGGGCCGAGAAAACCACCGTCTCATGGAGCCGGACCCTCAGGGTCAGGGAAAAATCCAATATATATCTGGTGATATCTCGGGTGATATTACAGATAGCCCAATAAATCAAAGTGCATTGTCTGTAGGAGGCCCTGGCGCATGAATCTGTGCAGCGGGAACGACCTCGGACCACCAGGGGCCGAGAAAATCACCGTCTCATGGGGCCAGATTGTCAGGGTCAGGGAAAAATCCAATATATATCTGGTGACATCTCGGGTGCTATTAGAGATAGCGCAATAAACCAAAGTGCATTGTCTGCAGGAGGCCCTGGCGCATAAATCTGTGCCGCGGGATCGACGACGGACCACCAGGGGCCGAGAAAACCACCGACACATGGGGCCGGACACTCAGGGTCAGGAGAAAATCCAATATATATCTGGTGATATCTTGAGTGCTATTAGAGATAGCGCAATAAACCAAAGTGAATTATCTATAGGATGCACTGGCGCATGGATCTGTGCAGCGGGATCGACCTCGGACCACCAGGGACCGAGAAAAACATCGACACATGGGGCCGGACTGTCAGGGTCAAGGAAAAATCCAATATATATCTTTTGATATCACGGGTGCTATTAGAGATAGCGCAATATACCAAAGTGAATTATCTGCAGGAGGGCCTAGCGTATTAATCTGAGCAGCGGGGACGACCTCGGACCACCAGGGGCCGAGAAAACCACCAACACATGGGGCCGGACTGTCAGGGTCTGGGAAAAATCCAATATATATCTGGTGATATCTCGAGTGCTATTAGAGATAGCGCAATAAACCAAAGTGAATTATCTGCAGGAGGGCCTAGCGTATTAATCTGAGCAGCAGGAACGACCTCGGACCACCAGGCGCCGAGAAAATTACAGATATTCGGAATCCGTCACCTAATGTCATGTAAAAATCCAGCATATATCTGGTGACATCTCGGGTGCTCTTACAGATAGCGCACTAAACCAAAGTGAATTATCTGCAGGGGGCCCTGGCGCATGAATATGTGCAGCGGGATCGACCTCGGACCACCAGGGACCGAGAAAAACATCGACACATGGGGCCGGACTGTCAGGGTCAAGGAAAAATCCAATATATATCTTTTGATATCTCGGGTGCTATTACAGATAGCGCAATAAATCAAAGTGCACTGTCTGTAGGAGGCCCTGGCGCATGAATCTGGGCTGCGGGAACGACCTCGGACCACCAGGGGCCGAGAAAACCACCGTCTCATGGGGCCGGACACTCAGGGTCAGGGAAAAATCCAATATATATCTGGTGATATCTCGGTTGCTATTAGAGGTAGCGCAATAAACCAAAGTCAATTATCTGCAGGAGGCCCTGGCGCATGAATCTGTGCAGCGGGAACGACTTCGGTCCACCAGGGGCCGAGAAAACCACCGTCTCATGGAGCCGGACCCTCAGGGTCAGGGAAAAATCCAATATATATCTGGTGATATCTCGGGTGATATTACAGATAGCCCAATAAATCAAAGTGCATTGTCTGTAGGAGGCCCTGGCGCATGAATCTGGGCTGCGGGAACGACCTCGGACCACCAGGGGCCGAGAAAACCACCGTCTCATGGGGCCGGACACTCAGGGTCAGGGAAAAATCCAATATATATCTGGTGATATCTCGGTTGCTATTAGAGGTAGCGCAATAAACCAAAGTCAATTATCTGCAGGAGGCCCTGGCGCATGAATCTGTGCAGCGGGAACGACTTCGGTCCACCAGGGGCCGAGAAAACCACCGTCTCATGGAGCCGGACCCTCAGGGTCAGGGAAAAATCCAATATATATCTGGTGATATCTCGGGTGATATTACAGATAGCCCAATAAATCAAAGTGCATTGTCTGTAGGAGGCCCTGGCGCATGAATCTGTGCAGCGGGATCGACGACGGACCACCAGGGGCCGAGAAAACCACCGACACATGGGGCCGGACACTCAGGGTCAGGAGAAAATCCAATATATATCTGGTGATATCTTGAGTGCTATTAGAGATAGCGCAATAAACCAGAGTGAATTATCTATAGGATGCACTGGCGCATGGATCTGTGCAGCGGGATCGACCTCGGACCACCAGGGACCGAGAAAAACATCGACACATGGGGCCGGACTGTCAGGGTCAAGGAAAAATCCAATATATATCTTTTGATATCACGGGTGCTATTAGAGATAGCGCAATATACCAAAGTGAATTATCTGCAGGAGGGCCTAGCGTATTAATCTGAGCAGCGGGGACGACCTCGGACCACCAGGGGCCGAGAAAACCACCAACACATGGGGCCGGACTGTCAGGGTCTGGGAAAAATCCAATATATATCTGGTGATATCTCGAGTGCTATTAGAGATAGCGCAATAAACCAAAGTGAATTATCTGCAGGAGGGCCTAGCGTATTAATCTGAGCAGCAGGAACGACCTCGGACCACCAGGCGCCGAGAAAATTACAGATATTCGGAATCCGTCACCTAATGTCATGTAAAAATCCAGCATATATCTGGTGACATCTCGGGTGCTCTTACAGATAGCGCACTAAACCAAAGTGAATTATCTGCAGGGGGCCCTGGCGCATGAATATGTGCAGCGGGAACGACCTCGGACCACCAGAGGCCGTGAAAACCAGCGTCTCATGGGGCCGGACACTCAGGGTCAGGGAAAAATCCAATATATATCTGGTGATATCTCGGGTGCTATTACAGATAGCGCAATAAATCAAAGTGCACTGTCTGTAGGAGGCCCTGGCGCATGAATCTGGGCTGCGGGAACGACCTCGGACCACCAGGGGCCGAGAAAACCACCGTCTCATGGGGCCGGACACTCAGGGTCAGGGAAAAATCCAATATATATCTGGTGATATCTCGGTTGCTATTAGAGGTAGCGCAATAAACCAAAGTCAATTATCTGCAGGAGGCCCTGGCGCATGAATCTGTGCAGCGGGAACGACTTCGGTCCACCAGGGGCCGAGAAAACCACCGTCTCATGGAGCCGGACCCTCAGGGTCAGGGAAAAATCCAATATATATCTGGTGATATCTCGGGTGATATTACAGATAGCCCAATAAATCAAAGTGCATTGTCTGTAGGAGGCCCTGGCGCATGAATCTGTGCAGCGGGAACGACCTCGGACCACCAGGGGCCGAGAAAATCACCGTCTCATGGGGCCAGATTGTCAGGGTCAGGGAAAAATCCAATATATATCTGGTGACATCTCGGGTGCTATTAGAGATAGCGCAATAAACCAAAGTGCATTGTCTGCAGGAGGCCCTGGCGCATAAATCTGTGCCGCGGGATCGACGACGGACCACCAGGGGCCGAGAAAACCACCGACACATGGGGCCGGACACTCAGGGTCAGGAGAAAATCTAATATATATCTGGTGATATCTCGAGTGCTAATAGAGATAGGTCAATAAACCAAAGTGAATTATCTATAGGATGAACTGGCGCATGGATCTGTGCAGCGGGATCGACCTCGGACCACCAGGGACCGAGAAAAACATCGACACATGGGGCCGGACTGTCAGGGTCAAGGAAAAATCCAATATATATCTGTTGATATCACGGGTGCTATTAGAGATAGCGCAATATACCAAAGTGAATTATCTGCAGGAGGGCCTAGCGTATTAATCTGAGCAGCGGGAACGACCTCGGACCACCAGGGGCCGAGAAAACCACCGACACATGGGGCCGGACTGTCAGGGTCTGGGAAAAATCCAATATATATCTGGTGATATCTCGAGTGATATTACAGATAGCCCAATAAATCAAAGTGCATTGTCTGTAGGAGGCCCTGGCGCATGAATCTGTGCAGCGGGAACGACCTCGGACCACCAGGGGCCGAGAAAATCACCGTCTCATGGGGCCAGATTGTCAGGGTCAGGGAAAAATCCAATATATATCTGGTGACATCTCGGGTGCTATTAGAGATAGCGCAATAAACCAAAGTGCATTGTCTGCAGGAGGCCCTGGCGCATAAATCTGTGCCGCGGGATCGACGACGGACCACCAGGGGCCGAGAAAACCACCGACACATGGGGCCGGACACTCAGGGTCAGGAGAAAATCCAATATATATCTGGTGATATCTCGAGTGCTATTAGAGATAGCATAATAAACCAAAGTGAATTATCTATAGGAGGCCCTGGCGCATGAATCTGTGCAGCGGGAACGACCTCGGACCACCAGGGGCCGAGAAAACCACAATCTCATTGGGCCGGACACTCAGGGTCAGGGGAAAATCCAATATATATCTGGTGATATCTCGGGTGCTATTAGAGATAGCGCAATAAACCAAAGTGAATTATCTGCAGCAGGCCCTGGCGCATGAATCTGTGCAGCGGGAACGACCTCGGACAACCAGGGGCCGAGAAAACTACCGTCTCATGGGGCCGGACACTCAGGGTCAGTGAAAAATCCAATATATATCTGGTGATATCTCGGCTCCTATTACCGATAGCGCAATATATCAAAGTGCATTGTCTGTAGGAGGCCCTGTCGCATGAATCTGGGAAGCGGGAGCGACCTCGGATCACCAGGGGCCGAGAAAACCACCGTCTCATGGGGCCGGACACTCAGGGTCATGGAAAAATCCAATATATATCTGGTGATATCTCGGGTGCTATTACAGATAGCGCAATAAATCAAAGTGCATTGTCTGCAGGAGGCCCTGGCCCATGAATCTGTGCAGCGGGAACGACCGCGGACCACCAGGGGCCGAGAAAACCACAGTCTCATGGGGCCGGACACTCAGGGTCAGGGGAAAATCCAATATATATCTGGTGATATCTCGGGTGCTATTAGAGATAGCGCAATAAACCAAAGTGAATTATCTGCAGGAGGCCCTGGCGCATGAATCTGTGCAGCGGGAACGACCTCCGACCACCAGGGGCCGAGAAAACTACCGTCTCATGGGGCCGGTCACACAGGGTCAGTGAAAAATCCAATATATATCTGCTGATATCTCGGGTGCTATTAGAGATAGCGCCATAACCCAAAGTGAATTATCTGCAGGAGGCCCTGGCGCATGAATCTGTGCAGCGGGAACGACCTCGGACCACCAGGGGCCGAGAAAACGACCGTCTCATGGGGCCGGACACTCAGGGTCAGTGAAAAATTTAATATATATCTGCTGATATCTCGGGTGCTATTACAGATAGCGCAATAAATCAAAGTGCATTGTCTGTAGGAGGCCCTGGCGCATGAATCTGTGCAGCGGGAACGACCTCGGACCACCAGGGGCCGAAAAAACCACAGTCTCATGGGGCCGGACACTCAGGGTCAGGGTAAAATCCAATATATATCTGTTGATATCTCGGGTGCTATTACAGATAGCGCAATAAATCAAAGTGAATTATCTGCAGGAGGCCCTGGCGCATGAATCTGTGCAGCGGGAACGACCTCGGACCACCAGGGGCCGAGAAAACTACCGTCTCATGGGGCCGGTCACTCAGGGTCAGTGAAAAATCCAATATATATCTGGTGATATCTCGGGTGCTATTAGAGATAGCACAATAAACCAAAGTGAATTATCTGCAGGAGGCCCTGGCGCATGAATCTGTGCAACGGGAACGACCTCGGACCACCAGGGGCCGAGAAAACCACAATCTCATGGGGCCGGACACTCAGGGTCATGGGAAAATCCAATATAGATCTGGTGATATCTCGGGTGCTATTACAGATAGCGCAATAAATCAATGTGCATTGTCTGCAGGAGGCCCTGGCGCATGAACCTGTGCAGCGGGAACGACCTCGGACCACCAGGGGCTGAGAAAACCACAGTCTCATGGGGCCGGACACTCAGGGTCAGGGGAAAATCCAATATATATCTGGTGATATCTCGGTTGCTATTAGAGATAGCGCAATGAATCAAAGTGAATTATCTGCAGGAGGCCCTGGCGCATGAATCTGTGCAGCGGGAACGACCTCGGACCACCAGGGGCCGAGAAAACTATCGTCTCATGGGGCCGGTCACTCAGGATCAGTGAAAAATCCAATATATATCTGCTGATATCTCGGGTGCTGTTAGAGATAGCGCAATAAACGAAAGTGAATTATCTGCAGGAGGCCCTGGCGCATGAATCTGTGCAGCGGGAACGACCTCGGACCACCAGGGGCCGAGAAAACGACCGTCTCATGGGGCCGGACACTCAGGGTCAGTGAAAAATCCAATATATATCTGCTGATATCTCGGGTGCTATTACAGATAGCGCAATAAATCAAAGTGCATTGTCTGTAGGAGGCCCTGGCGCATGAATCTGTGCAGCGGGAACGACCTCGGACCACCAGGGGCCGAGAAAACGACCGTCTCATGGGGCCGGACACTCAGGGTCAGTGAAAAATCCAATATATATATCTGGTGATATCTCGGCTGCTATTAAAGATAGCGCAATAAATCAAAGTGCATTGTCTGTAGGAGGCCCTGGCGCATGAATCTGTGCAGCGGGAACGACCTCGGAACACCAGGGACCGAGAAAACCACCGTCTCATGGGGCCGGACACTCAGGGTCAGTGAAAAATCCAATATATATGTGGTGATATCTCGGGTGCTATTACAGATAGCGCAATAAATCAAAGTGCATTGTCTGTAGGAGGCCCTGGCGCATGAATCTGTGCAGCGGGAACGTCCTCGGACCTCCAGGGGCCGAGAAAACCACAGTCTCATGGGGCCGGACACTCAGGGTCAGTGGAAAATCCAATATAGATCTGGTGATATCTCGGGTGCTATTACAGATAGCGCAATAAATCAAAGTGCATTACCTGTAGGAGGACCTGGCGCATGAATCTGTGCAGCGGGAACGTCCTCGGACATCCAGGGGCCGAGACAACGACCGTCTCATGGGGCCGGACACTCAGGGTCAGGGTAAAATCCAATATATATCTGGTGATATCTCGGGTGCTATTACAGATAGCGCAATAAATCAATGTGCATTGTCGGTAGGAGGCCCTGGCGCATGAATCTGTTCAGCGGGAACGACATCGGACGACCAGGGGCCGAGAAAACCACAGTCTCATGGGGCCGGACACTCAGGGTCAGGGGAAAATCCAATATATATCTGGTGATATCTCGGGTGCTATTAGAGATAGCGCAATAAACCAAAGTGAATTATCTGCAGGAGGCACTGGCGCATGAATCTGTGCAACGGGAACGACCTCGGACCACCAGGGGCCGTGAAAACCACAGTCTCATGGGGCCGGACACTCAGGATCAGGGGAAAATCCAATATATATCTGGTGATATCTCGGGTGCTATTATAGATAGCGCAATAAATCAAAGTGCATTGTCTGTAGGAGGCCCTGGCGCATGAATCTGTGCAGCGGGAAGGACCTCGGAACACCAGGGGCCGAGAAAACCACCGTCACATGGGGCAGGACACTCAGGGTCAGTGAAAAATCCAATATATATATGGTGATATCTCGGGTGCTATTACAGATACCGCAATAAATCAAAGTGCATTGTCTGTAGGAGACCCTGGCGCATGAATCTCTGCAGCGGAAACGTCCTCGGACCTCCAGGGGCCGAGACAACGACCGTCTCATGGGGCCGGACACTCAGGGTCAGGGTAAAATCCAATATATATCTGGTGATATCTCGGGTGCTATTACAGATAGCGCAATAAATCAAAGTGCATTGTCTGCAGGAGGCCCTGTCGCATGAATCTGTGCAGCGGGAACGACCTCGGACGACCAGGGGCCGAGAAAACCACAGTCTCATGGGGCCGGACACTCAGGGTCAGGGTAAAATGCAATATATATCTGGTGATATCTCGGGTGCTATTACAGATAGCGCAATAAATCAAAGTGCATTGTCTGTAGGAGGCCCTGGCGCATGAATCTGTGCAGCGGGAACGACCTCGGACCACCAGGGGCTGAAAAAACCACAGTCTCATGGGGCCGGTCGCTCAGGGTCAGGGGAAAATCCAATATATATCTGGTGATATCTCGGGTGCTATTACAGATAGCGCAATAAATCAAAGTGCATTGTCTGTAGGAGGCCCTGGCGCATGAATCTGTGCAACGGGAACGACCTCGGACCACCCGGGGCCGAGAAAACCACAGTCTCATGGGGCCGGACACTCAGGGTCAGGGAAAAATCCAATATATATCTGGTGATATCTCGGGTGCTATTACAGATAGCGCAATAAATCAAAGTGCACTGTCTGTAGGAGGCCCTGGCGCATGAATCTGGGCTGTGGGAACGACCTCGGTCCACCAGGGGCCGAGAAAACCACCGTCTCATGGAGCCGGACACTCAGGGTCAGGGAAAAATCCAATATATATCTGGTGATATCTCGGGTGATATTACAGATAGCCCAATAAATCAAAGTGCATTGTCTGTAGGAGGCCCTGGCGCATGAATCTGTGCAGCGGGAACGACCTCGGACCACCAGAGGCCGAGAAAACCACAGTCTCATGGGGCCGGACACTCACGGTCAGGGGAAAATCCAATATATATCTGGTGATATCTCGGGTCCTATTAGAGATAGCGCAATAAACCAAAGTGATTTATCTGCAGGAGGCCCTGGCGCATGAATCTGGGCAGCGGGAACGACCTCGGACCACCAGGGGCCGAGAAAACCACCGTCTCATGGGGCCGGACACTCAGGGTCAGGGAAAAATCCAATATATATCTGGTGATATCTCGGTTGCTATTAGAGGTAGCGCAATAAACCAAAGTCAATTATCTGCAGGAGGCCCTGGCGCATGAATCTGTGCAGCGGGAACGACTTCGGTCCACCAGGGGCCGAGAAAACCACCGTCTCATGGAGCCGGATTGTCAGGGACAGGGAAAAATCCAATATATATCTGGTGACATCTCGGGTGCTATTAGAGATAGCGCAATAAACCAAAGTGCATTGTCTGCAGGAGGCCCTGGCGCATAAATCTGTGCCGCGGGATCGACGACGGACCACCAGGGGCCGAGAAAACCACCGACACATGGGGCCAGATTGTCAGGGTCAGGGAAAAATCCAATATATATCTGGTGACATCTCGGGTGCTATTAGAGATAGCGCAATAAACCAAAGTGCATTGTCTGCAGGAGGCCCTGGCGCATAAATCTGTGCCGCGGGATCGACGACGGACCACCAGGGGCCGAGAAAACCACCGACACATGGGGCCGGACACTCAGGGTCAGGAGAAAATCCAATTTATATCTGGTGATATCTCGAGTGCTATTAGAGATAGCGCAATAAACCAAAGTGAATTATCTATAGGATGAACTGGCGCATGGATCTGTGCAGCGGGATCGACCTCGGACCACCAGGGACCGAGAAAAACATCGACACATGGGGCCGGACTGTCAGGGTCAAGGAAAAATCCAATATATATCTTTTGATATCACGGGTGCTATTAGAGATAGCGCAATATACCAAAGTGAATTATCTGCAGGAGGGCCTAGCGTATTAATCTGAGCAGCGGGAACGACCTCGGACCACCAGGGGCCGAGAAAACCACCGACACATGGGGCCGGACTGTCAGGGTCTGGGAAAAATCCAATATATATCTGGTGATATCTCGAGTGCTATTAGAGATAGCGCAATAAACCAAAGTGAATTATCTGCAGGAGGGCCTAGCGTATTAATCTGAGCAGCAGGAACGACCTCGGACCACCAGGCGCCGAGAAAATTACAGATATTCGGAATCCGTCACCTAATGTCATGTAAAAATCCAGCATATATCTGGTGACATCTCGGGTGCTCTTACAGATAGCGCACTAAACCAAAGTGAATTATCTGCAGGGGGCCCTGGCGCATGAATATGTGCAGCGGGAACGACCTCGGACCACCAGGGGCCGAGAAAACTACCGTCTCATGGGGCCGGTCACTCAGGGTCAGTGAAAAATCCAATATATATCT
Source organism: Nomia melanderi (assembly GCF_051020985.1). NCBI lineage: Eukaryota > Metazoa > Arthropoda > Insecta > Hymenoptera > Halictidae > Nomia > Nomia melanderi. The sequence goes on from NW_027475130.1 coordinate 2,036,854, forward strand.
GCTGATATCTCGGGTGCTATTAGAGATAGCGCAATAAATCAAAGTGCATTGTCTGTAGCAGGCCCTGGCGCATGAATCTGTGCAGCGGGAACGACCTCGGACCACCAGGGGCCGAGAAAACCAGAGTCTCATGGGGCCGGACACTCAGGGTCAGTGAAAAATCCAATATATATGTGGTGATATCTCGGGTGCTATTACAGATAGCGCAATAAATCAAAGTGAATTATCTGCAGTAGGCCCTGGCGTATGAAACTGTGCAGCGGGAACGACCTCGGACCACCAGGGGCCGAGAAAACTACCGTCTCATGGGGCCGGTCACTCAGGGTCAGTGAAAAATCCAATATATATCTGCTGATATCTCGGGTGCTATTAGAGATAGCGCAATAAACCAAAGAGAATTATCTGCAGGAGGCCCTGGCGCATGAATCTGTGCAGCGGGAACGACCTCGGACCACCAGGGGCCGAGAAAACGACCGTCTCATGGGGCCGGACACTCAGGGTCAGTGAAAAATCCAATATATATCTGCTGATATCTCGGGTGCTATTACAGATAGCGCAATAAATCAAAGTGCATTGTCTGTAGGAGGCCCTGGCGCATGAATCTGTGCAGCGGGAACGACCTCGGACCACCAGGGGCAGAGAAAACCACAGTCTCATGGGGCCAGACACTCAGGGTCAGTGAAAAATCCAATATATATCTGCTGATATCTCGGGTGCTATTACAGATAGCGCAATAAATCAAAGTGCATTGTCTGTAGGAGGCCCTGGCGCATGAACCTGTGCAGCGGGAACGACCTCGGACCTCCAGGGGCCGAGAAAACCACCGTCTCATGGGGCCGGACACTCAGGGTCAGGGGAAAATCCAATATATATCTGGTGATATCTCGGGTGCTATTAGAGATAGCGCAATAAATCAAAGTGCATTGTATGTAGGAGGCCCTGGCGCATGAATCTGTGCAGCGGGAACGACCTCGGACCATCAGGGGCCGAAAAAACCACAGTCTCATGGGGCCGGACACTCAGGGTCAGTGAAAAATCCAATATATATCTGGTGATATCTCGGCTGCTATTACAGATAGCGCAATAAATCAAAGTGCATTGTCTGTAGGAGGCCCTGGCGCATGAATCTGTGCAGCGGGAACGACCTCGGACCACCATGGGCGAGACCACCACCTTCTCATGGGGCCGGACACTCAGGGTCAGGGAAAAATCCAATATATATCTGGTGATATCTCGGGTGCTATTAGAGATAGCGCAATAAATCAAAGTGCACTACCTGTAGGAGGCCCTGGCGCATGAATCTTTGCAGCGGAAACGTCCTCGGACCTCCAGGGGCCGAGACAACGACCGTCTCATGGGGCCGGACACTCAGGGTCAGGGTAAAATCCAATATATATCTGGTGATATCTCGGGTGCTATTAGAGATAGCGCAATAAACCAAAGTGAATTATCTGCAGGAGGCCCTGGCGCATGAATCTGTGCAACGGGAACGACCTCGGACCACCAGGGGCCGAGAAAACCACAGTCTCATGGGGCCGGACACTCAGGGTCAGTGAAAAATCCAATATATATCTGCTGATATCTCGGGTGCTATTACAGATAGCGCAATAAATCAAAGTGCATTGTCTGTAGGAGGCCCTGGCGCATGAATCTGTGCAACGGGAACGACCTCGGACCACCAGGGGCCGAGAAAACCACAGTCTCATGGGGCCGGACACTCAGGGTCAGGGGAAAATCCAATATATATCTGGTGATATCTCGGGTGCTAATAGAGATAGCGCAATAAACGAAAGTGCATTGTCAGTAGGAGGCCCTGCCGCATGAATCTGTGCAGCGGGAACGACCTCGGAACACCAGGGACCGAGAAAACCACCGTCTCATGGGGCCGGATACTCAGGGTCAGGGGAAAATCCAATATATATCTGGTGATATCTCGGGTGCTATTACAGATAGGGCAATAAATCAAAGTGCATTGTCTGTAGGAGGCCCTTGCGCATGAATCTGTGCAGCGGGAACGACCTCGGACGACCAGGGGCCGAGAAAACCACAGTCTCATGGGGCCGGACACTCAGGGTCAGGGTAAAATGCAATATATATCTGGTGATATCTCGGGTGCTATTACAGATAGCGCAATAAATCAAAGTGCATTGTCTGTAGGAGGCCCTGGCGCATGAATCTGTGCAGCGGGAACGACCTCGGACCACCAGGGGCCGAAAAAACCACAGTCTCATGGGGCCGGTCACTCAGGGTCAGGGGAAAATCCAATATATATCTGGTAATATCTCGGGTGCTATTACAGATAGCGCAATAAATCAAAGTGCATTGTCTGTAGGAGGCCCTGGCGCATGAATCTGTGCAACGGGAACGACCTCGGACCACCAGGGGCCGAGAAAACCACAGTCTCATGGGGCCGGACACTCAGGGTCAGGGGAAAATCCAATATATATCTGGTGATATCTCGGGTGCTATTACAGATAGCGCAATAAACCATAGTGAATTATCTGCAGGAGTCCCTGGCGCATGAATCTGTGCAACGGGAACGACCTCGGACCACCAGGGGCCGAGAAAACCACAGTCTCATGGGGCCGGACACTCAGGGTCAGGGGAAAATCCAATATATATCTGGTGATATCTCGGGTGCTATTAGAGATAGCGCAATAAACGAAAGTGCATTGTCTGTAGGAGGCCCTGGCGCATGAATCTGTGCAGCGGGAACGACCTCGGACCACCAGGGGCCGAAAAAACCACTGTCTCATGGGACCGGACACTCAGGGTCAGGGTAAAATCCAATATATATCTGGCGATATCTCGGGTGCTATTACAGGTAGCGCAATAAATCAAAGTGCATTGTCTGTAGGAGGCCCTGGCGCATGAATCTGTGCAGCGGGAACGACCTCGGAACACCAGGGACCGAGAAAACCACCGATTCATGGGGCCGGACACTCAGGTTCAGTGAAAAATCCAATATATATCTGGTGATATCTCGGGTGCTATTAGAGATAGCGCAATAAACCAAAGTGAATTATCAGCAGGTGGCCCTGGCGCATGAATCTGTGCAACGGGAACGACCACGGACCACCAGGGGCCGAGATAACCACAGTCTCATGGGGCCGGACACTCGGGGTCAGGGGAAAATCCAATATAGATCTGGTGATATCTCGGGTGCTATTACAGATAGCGCAATAAACCATAGTGAATTATCTGCAGGAGTCCCTGGCGCATGAATCTGTGCAACGGGAACGACCTCGGACCACCAGGGGCCGAGAAAACCACAGTCTCATGGGGCCGGACACTCAGGGTCAGGGGAAAATCCAATATATATCTGGTGATATCTCGGCTGCTATTACCGATAGCGCAATAAATCAAAGTGCATTGTCTGTAGGAGGCCCTGGCGCATGAATCTGTGCAGCGGGAACGACCTCGGACCATCAGGGGCAGAAAAAACCACAGTCTCATGGGGCCGGACACTCAGGGTCAGTGAAAAATCCAATATATATCTGGTGATATCTCGGGTGCTATTAGAGATAGCGCAATAAATCAAAGTGCATTGTATGTAGGAGGCCCTGGCGCATGAATCTGTGCAGCGGGAACGACCTCGGACCATCAGGGGCCGAAAAAACCACAGTCTCATGGGGCCGGACACTCAGGGTCAGTGAAAAATCCAATATATATCTGGTGATATCTCGGCTGCTATTACAGATAGCGCAATAAATCAAAGTGCATTGTCTGTAGGAGGCCCTGGCGCATGAATCTGTGCAGCGGGAACGACCTCGGACCACCATGGGCGAGACCACCACCTTCTCATGGGGCCGGACACTCAGGGTCAGGGAAAAATCCAATATATATCTGGTGATATCTCGGGTGCTATTAGAGATAGCGCAATAAATCAAAGTGCACTACCTGTAGGAGGCCCTGGCGCATGAATCTTTGCAGCGGAAACGTCCTCGGACCTCCAGGGGCCGAGACAACGACCGTCTCATGGGGCCGGACACTCAGGGTCAGGGTAAAATCCAATATATATCTGGTGATATCTCGGGTGCTATTAGAGATAGCGCAATAAACCAAAGTGAATTATCTGCAGGAGGCCCTGGCGCATGAATCTGTGCAACGGGAACGACCTCGGACCACCAGGGGCCGAGAAAACCACAGTCTCATGGGGCCGGACACTCAGGGTCAGTGAAAAATCCAATATATATCTGCTGATATCTCGGGTGCTATTACAGATAGCGCAATAAATCAAAGTGCATTGTCTGTAGGAGGCCCTGGCGCATGAATCTGTGCAACGGGAACGACCTCGGACCACCAGGGGCCGAGAAAACCACAGTCTCATGGGGCCGGACACTCAGGGTCAGGGTAAAATGCAATATATATCTGGTGATATCTCGGGTGCTATTACAGATAGCGCAATAAATCAAAGTGCATTGTCTGTAGGAGGCCCTGGCGCATGAATCTGTGCAGCGGGAACGACCTCGGACCACCAGGGGCCGAAAAAACCACAGTCTCATGGGGCCGGTCACTCAGGGTCAGGGGAAAATCCAATATATATCTGGTGATATCTCGGGTGCTATTACAGATAGCGCAATAAATCAAAGTGCATTGTCTGTAGGAGGCCCTGGCGCATGAATCTGTGCAACGGGAACGACCTCGGACCACCAGGGGCCGAGAAAACCACAGTCTCATGGGGCCGGACACTCAGGGTCAGGGGAAAATCCAATATATATCTGGTGATATCTCGGGTGCTATTAGAGATAGCGCAATAAATCAAAGTGCATTGTCTGTAGGAGGCCCTGGCGCATGAATCTGTGCAACGGGAACGACCTCGGACCACCAGGGGCCGAGAAAACCACAGTCTCATGGGGCCGGACACTCAGGGTCAGGGGAAAATCCAATATATATCTGGTGATATCTCGGGTGCTATTAGAGATAGCGCAATAAACGAAAGTGCATTGTCTGTAGGAGGCCCTGGCGCATGAATCTGTGCAGCGGGAACGACCTCGGACCACCAGGGGCCGAAAAAACCACTGTCTCATGGGACCGGACACTCAGGGTCAGGGTAAAATCCAATATATATCTGGCGATATCTCGGGTGCTATTACAGGTAGCGCAATAAATCAAAGTGCATTGTCTGTAGGAGGCCCTGGCGCATGAATCTGTGCAGCGGGAACGACCTCGGAACACCAGGGACCGAGAAAACCACCGTTTCATGGGGCCGGACACTCAGGTTCAGTGAAAAATCCAATATATATCTGGTGATATCTCGGGTGCTATTAGAGATAGCGCAATAAACCAAAGTGAATTATCAGCAGGTGGCCCTGGCGCATGAATCTGTGCAACGGGAGCGACCTCGGACCACCAGGGGCCGAGATAACCACAGTCTCATGGGGCCGGACACTCGGGGTCAGGGGAAAATCCAATATAGATCTGGTGATATCTCGGGTGCTATTACAGATAGCGCAATAAACCATAGTGAATTATCTGCAGGAGTCCCTGGCGCATGAATCTGTGCAACGGGAACGACCTCGGACCACCAGGGGCCGAGAAAACCACAGTCTCATGGGGCCGGACACTCAGGGTCAGGGGAAAATCCAATATATATCTGGTGATATCTCGGCTGCTATTACCGATAGCGCAATAAATCAAAGTGCATTGTCTGTAGGAGGCCCTGGCGCATGAATCTGTGCAGCGGGAACGACCTCGGACCATCAGGGGCAGAAAAAACCACAGTCTCATGGGGCCGGACACTCAGGGTCAGTGAAAAATCCAATATATATCTGGTGATATCTCGGCTGCTATTACAGATAGCGCAATAAATCAAAGTGCATTGTCTGTAGGAGGCCCTGGCGCATGAATCTGTGCAGCGGGAACGACCTCGGACCACCAGGGGCGAGACAACCACCTTCTCATGGGGCCGGACACTCAGGGTCAGGGAAAAATCCAATATATATCTGGTGATATCTCGGGTGCTATTAGAGATAGCGCAATAAATCAAAGTGCACTACCTGTAGGAGGCCCTGGCGCATGAATCTTTGCAGCGGAAACGTCCTCGGACCTCCAGGGGCCGAGACAACGACCGTCTCATGGGGCCGGACACTCAGGGTCAGGGTAAAATCCAATATATATCTGGTGATATCTCGGGTGCTATTAGAGATAGCGCAATAAACCAAAGTGAATTATCTGCAGGAGGCCCTGGCGCATGAATCTGTGCAACGGGAACGACCTCGGACCACCAGGGGCCGAGAAAACCACAGTCTCATGGGGCCGGACACTCAGGGTCAGTGAAAAATCCAATATATATCTGCTGATATCTCGGGTGCTATTACAGATAGCGCAATAAATCAAAGTGCATTGTCTGTAGGAGGCCCTGGCGCATGAATCTGTGCAACGGGAACGACCTCGGACCACCAGGGGCCGAGAAAACCACAGTCTCATGGGGCCGGACACTCAGGGTCAGGGGAAAATCCAATATATATCTGGTGATATCTCGGGTGCTAATAGAGATAGCGCAATAAACGAAAGTGCATTGTCTGTAGGAGGCCCTGCCGCATGAATCTGTGCAGCGGGAACGACCTCGGAACACCAGGGACCGAGAAAACCACCGTCTCATGGGGCCGGATACTCAGGGTCAGGGGAAAATCCAATATATATCTGGTGATATCTCGGGTGCTATTACAGATAGGGCAATAAATCAAAGTGCATTGTCTGAAGGAGGCCCTTGCGCATGAATCTGTGCAGCGGGAACGACCTCGGACGACCAGGGGCCGAGAAAACCACAGTCTCATGGGGCCGGACACTCAGGGTCAGGGTAAAATGCAATATATATCTGGTGATATCTCGGGTGCTATTACAGATAGCGCAATAAATCAAAGTGCATTGTCTGTAGGAGGCCCTGGCGCATGAATCTCTGCAGCGGGAACGACCTCGGACCACCAGGGGCCGAAAAAACCACAGTCTCATGGGGCCGGTCACTCAGGGTCAGGGGAAAATCCAATATATATCTGGTGATATCTCGGGTGCTATTACAGATAGCGCAATAAATCAAAGTGCATTGTCTGTAGGAGGCCCTGGCGCATGAATCTGTGCAACGGGAACGACCTCGGACCACCAGGGGCCGAGAAAACCACAGTCTCATGGGGCCGGACACTCAGGGTCAGGGGAAAATCCAATATATATCTGGTGATATCTCGGGTGCTATTAGAGATAGCGCAATAAACGAAAGTGCATTGTCTGTAGGAGGCCCTGCCGCATGAATCTGTGCAGCGGGAACGACCTCGGACCACCAGGGGCCGAGAAAACCACACTCTCATGGGGCCGGTCACTCAGGGTCAGTGAAAAATCCAATATATATCTGCTGATATCTCGGGTGCTATTAGAGATAGCGCAATAAACCAAAGTGAATTATCTGCAGGAGGCCCTGGCGCATGAATCTGTGCAGCGGGAACGACCTCGGACCACCAGGGGCCGAAAAAACCACTGTCTCATGGGACCGGACACTCAGGGTCAGGGTAAAATCCAATATATATCTGGCGATATCTCGGGTGCTATTACAGGTAGCGCAATAAATCAAAGTGCATTGTCTGTAGGAGGCCCTGGCGCATGAATCTGTGCAGCGGGAACGACCTCGGAACACCAGGGACCGAGAAAACCACCGTTTCATGGGGCCGGACACTCAGGTTCAGTGAAAAATCCAATATATATCTGGTGATATCTCGGGTGCTATTAGAGATAGCGCAATAAACCAAAGTGAATTATCAGCAGGTGGCCCTGGCGCTTGAATCTGTGCAACGGGAACGACCTCGGACCACCAGGGGCCGAGATAACCACAGTCTCATGGGGCCGGACACTCGGGGTCAGGGGAAAATCCAATATAGATCTGGTGATATCTCGGGTGCTATTACAGATAGCGCAATAAACCAAAGTGAATTATCTGCAGGAGTCCCTGGCGCATGAATCTGTGCAACGGGAACGACCTCGGACCACCAGGGGCCGAGAAAACCACAGTCTCATGGGGCCGGACACTCAGGGTCAGGGGAAAATCCAATATATATCTGGTGATATCTCGGCTGCTATTACCGATAGCGCAATAAATCAAAGTGCATTGTCTGTAGGAGGCCCTGGCGCATGAATCTGTGCAGCGGGAACGACCTCTGACGACCAGGGGACGAGAAAACCACAGTCTCATGGGGCCGGACACTCAGGGTCAGGGGAAAATCCAATATAGATCTGGTGATATCTCGGGTGCTATTACAGATAGCGCAATAAATCAAAGTGCATTACTTGTAGGAGGCCCTGGCGCATGAATCTGTGCAGCGGGTACGTCCTCGGACCTCCAGGGGCCGAGACAACGACCGTCTCATGGGGCCGGACACTCAGGGTCAGGGGAAAATCCAGTATATATGTGGTGATATCTCGGGTGCTATTACAGATAGCGCAACAAATCAAAGTGCATTGTCTGTAGGAGATCCTGGCGCATGAACCTGTGCAGCGGGAACGACCTCGGACCACCAGGGGCCGAGAAAACGACCGTCTCATGGGGCCGGACGCTCAGGGTCAGTGAAAAATCCAATATATATCTGGTGATATCTCGGGTGCTATTAGAGATAGCGCAATAAACCAAAGTAAATTATCTGCAGGAGGCCCTGGCGCATGAATCTGTGCAACGGGAACGACCTCGGCCCACCAGGGGCCGCGAAAACCACAGTCTCATGGGGCCGGACACTCAGGGTCAGGGGAAAATCCAATATAGATCTGGTGATATCTGGGGTGCTATTACAGATGGCGCAATAAATCAAAGTGCATTACCTGTAGGAGGCCCTGGTGCATGAATCTGTGCAGCGGGAACGACCTCGGACCACCAGGGGCCGAGAAAACCACAATCTCATTGGGCCGGACACTCAGGGTCAGGGGAAAATCCAATATATATCTGGTGATATCTCGGGTGCTATTAGAGATAGCGCAATAAACCAAAGTGAATTATCTGCAGCAGGCCCTGGCGCATGAATCTGTGCAGCGGGAACGACCTCGGACAACCAGGGGCCGAGAAAACTACCGTCTCATGGGGCCGGACACTCAGGGTCAGTGAAAAATCCAATATATATCTGGTGATATCTCGGCTCCTATTACCGATAGCGCAATATATCAAAGTGCATTGTCTGTAGGAGGCCCTGTCGCATGAATCTGGGAAGCGGGAGCGACCTCGGATCACCAGGGGCCGAGAAAACCACCGTCTCATGGGGCCGGACACTCAGGGTCATGGAAAAATCCAATATATATCTGGTGATATCTCGGGTGCTATTACAGATAGCGCAATAAATCAAAGTGCATTGTCTGCAGGAGGCCCTGGCCCATGAATCTGTGCAGCGGGAACGACCTCGGACCACCAGGGGCCGAGAAAACCACAGTCTCATGGGGCCGGACACTCAGGGTCAGGGGAAAATCCAATATATATCTGGTGATATCTCGGGTGCTATTAGAGATAGCGCAATAAACCAAAGTGAATTATCTGCAGGAGGCCCTGGGGCATGAATCTGTGCAGCGGGAACGACCTCGGACCACCAGGGGCCGAGAAAACTACCGTCTCATGGGGCCGGTCACACAGGGTCAGTGAAAAATCCAATATATATCTGCTGATATCTCGGGTGCTATTAGAGATGGCGCCATAAACCAAAGTGAATTATCTGCAGGAGGCCCTGGCGCATGAATCTGTGCAGCGGGAACGACCTCGGACCACCAGGGGCCGAGAAAACGACCGTCTCATGGGGCCGGACACTCAGGGTCAGTGAAAAATTTAATATATATCTGCTGATATCTCGGGTGCTATTACAGATAGCGCAATAAATCAAAGTGCATTGTCTGTAGGAGGCCCTGGCGCATGAATCTGTGCAGCGGGAACGTCCTCGGACCTCCAGGGGCCGAGAAAACCACAGTCTCATGGGGCCGGACACTCAGGGTCAGGGGAAAATCCAATATAGATCTGGTGATATCTCGGGTGCTATTACAGATAGCGCAATAAATCAAAGTGCATTACCTGTAGGAGGCCCTGGCGCATGAATCTGTGCAGCGGGAACGTCCTCGGACCTCCAGGGGCCGAGACAACGACCGTCTCATGGGGCCGGACACTCAGGGTCAGGGTAAAATCCAATATATATCTGGTGATATCTCGGGTGCTATTACAGATAGCGCAATAAATCAAAGTGCATTGTCTGTAGGAGGCCCTGGCGCATGAATCTGTTCAGCGGGAACGACCTCGGACGAACAGGGGCCGAGAAAACCACAGTCTCATGGGGCCGGACACTCAGGGTCAGGGGAAAATCCAATATATATCTGGTGATATCTCGGGTGCTATTAGAGATAGCGCAATAAACCAAAGTGAATTATCTGCAGGAGGCCCTGGCGCATGAATCTGTGCAACGGGAACGACCTCGGACCACCAGGGGCCGAGAAAACCAGTCTCATGGGGCCGGACACTCAGGGTCAGGGGAAAATCCAATATATATCTGGTGATATCTCGGGTGCTATTAGAGATAGCGCAATAAATCAAAGTGCATTGTCTGTAGGAGGCCCTGGCGCATGAATCTGTTCAGCGGGAACGACCTCGGACGACCAGGGGCCGAGAAAACCACAGTCTCATGGGGCCGGACACTCAGGGTCAGGGGAAAATCCAATATATATCTGGTGATATCTCGGGTGCTATTAGAGATAGCGCAATAAACCAAAGTGAATTATCTGCAGGAGGCCCTGGCGCATGAATCTGTGCAACGGGAACGACCTCGGAACACCAGGGGCCGAGAAAACCACCGTCACATGGGGCAGGACACTCAGGGTCAGTGAAAAATCCAATATATATCTTGTGATATCTCAGGTGCTATTAGAGATAGCGCAATAAATCAAAGTGAGTTATCTGCAGGAGGCCCTGGCGCATGAATCTGTGCAGCGGGAACGACCTCGGACCACCAGGGGCCGAGACAACCACCGTCTCATGGGGCCGGACACTCTGGGTCAGGGAAAAATCCAATATATATCTTGTGATATCTCAGGTGCTATTAGAGATAGCGCAATAAATAAAAGTGCATTGTCTGTAGGAGGCCCTGGCGTATGAATCTGTGCAGCGGGAACGACCTCGGAACACCAGGGGCCGAGAAAACCACCGTCTCATAGGGCAGTACACTCAGGGTCAGTGAATAATCCAATATATATCTGGTGATATCTCGGGTGCTATTACAGATACCGCAATAAATCAAAGTGCATTGTCTGTAGGAGACCCTGGCGCATGAACCTGTGCAGCGGGAACGACCTCGGACCACCAGGGGCCGAGAAAACGACCGTCTCATGGGGCCGGACGCTCAGGGTCAGGGAAAAATCCAATATATAGGTGGTGATATCTCGGGTGCTATTACAGATAGCGCAATAAATCAAAGTGCATTGTCTGTAGGAGACACTGGCGCATGAACCTGTGCAGCGGGAACGACCTCGGACCACCAGGGGCCAAGAAAACCACAGTCTCATGGGGCCGGACACTCAGGGTCAGGGAAAAATCCAATATATATCTAGTGATATCTCGGGTGCTATTAGAGATAGCGCAATAAACCAAAGTGAATTATCTGCAGGAGGCCCTGGCGCATGAATCTGTGCAGCGGGAACGACCTCGGACCACCAGGGGCCGAGAAAACTACCGTCTCATGGGGCCGGTCAGTCAGGGTCAGTGAAAAATCCAATATATATCTGCTGATATCTCGGCTGCTATTACAGATAGCGCAATAAATCAAAGTGCATTACCTGTAGGAGGCCCTGGCGCATGAATCTGTGCAACGGGAACGACCTCGGACCACCAGGGGCAGAGAAAACCACAGTCTCTTGGGGCGGGACACTCAGGGTCAGGGGAAAATCCAATATATATCTGGTGATATCTCGGGTGCTATTAGAGATAGCGCAATAAACCAAAGTGAATTATCTGCAGGAGGCCCTGGCGCATGAATCTGTGCAGCGGGAACGTCCTCGGACCTCCAGGGGCCGAGAAAACCACAGTCTCATGGGGCCGGACACTCAGGGTCAGGGGAAAATCCAATATAGATCTGGTGATATCTCGGGTGCTATTACAGATAGCGCAATAAATCATAGTGCATTACCTGTAGGAGGCCCTGGCGCATGAATCTGTGCAGCGGGAACGTCCTCGGACCTCCAGGGGCCGAGACAACGACCGTCTCATGGGGCCGGACACTCAGGGTCAGGGTAAAATCCAATATATATCTGGTGATATCTCGGGTGCTATTACAGATAGCGCAATAAATCAAAGTGCATTGTCTGTAGGAGGCCCTGGCGCATGAATCTGTTCAGCGGGAACGACCTCGGACGACCAGGGGCCGAGAAAACCACAGTCTCATGGGGCCGGACACTCAGGGTCAGGGGAAAATCCAATATATATCTGGTGATATCTCGGGTGCTATTAGAGATAGCGCAATAAACCAAAGTGAATTATCTGCAGGAGGCCCTGGCGCATGAATCTGTGCAACGGGAACGTCCTCGGACCTCCAGGGGCCGAGAAAACCACAGTCTCATGGGGCCGGACACTCAGGGTCAGGGGAAAATCCAATATAGATCTGGTGATATCTCGGGTGCTATTACAGATAGCGCAATAAATCAACGTGCATTGTCTGTAGGAGGCCCTGGCGCATGAATCTGTTCAGCGGGAACGACCTCGGACGACCAGGGGCCGAGAAAACCACAGTCTCATGGGGCCGGACACTCAGGGTCAGGGGAAAATCCAATATATATCTGGTGATATCTCGGGTGCTATTAGAGATAGCGCAATAAACCAAAGTGAATTATCTGCAGGAGGCCCTGGCGCATGAATCTGTGCAACGGGAACGACCTCGGAACACCAGGGGCCGAGAAAACCACCGTCACATGGGGCAGGACACTCAGGGTCAGTGAAAAATCCAATATATATATATGGTGATATCTCGGGTGCTATTACAGATACCGCAATAAATCAAAGTGCATTGTCTGTAGGAGACCCTGGCGCATGAACCTGTGCAGCGGGAACGACCTCGGACCACCAGGGGCCGAGAAAACGACCGTCTCATGGGGCCGGACGCTCAGGGTCAGGGAAAAATCCAATATATAGGTGGTGATATCTCGGGTGCTATTACAGATAGCGCAATAAATCAAAGTGCATTGTCTGTAGGAGACCCTGGCGCATGAACCTGTGCAGCGGGAACGACCTCGGACCACCAGGGGCCGAGAAAACCACAGTCTCATGGGGCCGTTCACTCAGGGTCAGGGAAAATTCCAATATATATCTGGTGATATCTCGGGTGCTATTACAGATAGCGCAATAAATCAAAGTGCATTGTCTGTAGGAGGCCCTGGCGCATGAATCTGTGCAGCGGGAACGACCTCGGACCACCAGGGGCCGTGAAAACCACGGTCTCATGGGGCCGGACACTCAGGGTCAGGGGAAAATCCAATATATATCTGGTGATATATCGGGTGCTATCAGAGATAGCGCAATAAACCAAAGTGAATTATCTGCAGGAGGCCCTGGCGCATGAATCTGTGCAGTGGGAACGACCTCGGACCTCCAGGGGCCGAGACAACCACCGTCACATGGGGCCGGACACTCAGGGTCAGGGTAAAATCCAATATATATCTGGTGATATGTCGGGTGCTATTACAGATAGCGCAATAAATCAAAGTGCATTGTCTGTAGGAGGCCCTGGCGCATGAACTTGTGCAGCGGGAACGTTCTCGGACCTCCAGGGGCCGAGAAAACCACAGTCTCATGGGGCCGGACACTCAGGGTCAGGGGAAAATCCAATATATATCTGGTGATATCTCGGGTGCTATTAGAGATAGCGCAATAAACCAAAGTGAATTATCTGCAGGAGGCCCTGGCGCATGAATCTGTGCAACGGGAACGACCTCGGACCACCAGGGGCCGAGAAAACGACAGTCTCATGGGGCCGGATACTCAGGGTCAGGGGAAAATCCAATATAGATCTGGTGATATCTCGGGTGCTATTACAGATAGCGCAATAAATCAAAGTGCATTGTCTGTAGGAGGCCCTGGCGCATGAATCTGACCAGCGGGAACGACCTCGGACCACCAGCGGCCGAGAAAACCACAGTCTCATGGGGCCGGACACTCAAGGTCGGGGAAAAATCCAATATATATCTGGTGATATCTCGGGTGCTATTAGAGATAGCACAATAAATCAAAGTGCGTTGTCTGTAGGAGACCCTGGCGCATGAACCTGTGCAGCGGGAACGACCTCGGACCACCAGGGGCCGAGAAAACCACAGTCTCATGGGGCCGTTCACTCAGGGTCAGGGAAAATTCCAATATATATCTGGTGATATCTCGGGTGCTATTACAGATAGCGCAATAAATCAAAGTGCATTGTCTGTAGGAGGCCCTGGCGCATGAATCTGTGCAGCGGGAACGACCTCGGACCACCAGCGGCCGAGAAAACCACAGTCTCATGGGGCCGGACACTCAAGGTCGGGGAAAATTCCAATATATATCTGGTGATATCTCGGGTGCTATTACAGATAGCGCAATAAATCAAAGTGCATTGTCTGTCGGAGACTCTGGCGCATGAACCTGTGCAGCGGGATCGACCTCGGACCACCAGGGGCCGAGAAAACGACCGTCACATGGGGCCGGACGCTCAGGGTCAGTGAAAAATCCAATATATATCTGGTGATATCTTGGGTGCTATTACAGATAGCGCAATAAATCAAAGTGCATTGTCTGTCGGAGACCCTGGCGCATGAACCTGTGCAGCGGGATCGACCTCGGACCACCAGGGGCCGAGAAAACGACCGTCTCATGGGGCCGGACGCTCAGGGTCAGTGAAAAATCCAATATATATCTGGTGATATCTCGGGTGCTATTACAGATAGCGCAATAAATCAAAGTGCATTGTCTGTAGGAGGCCCTGGCGCATGAACCTGTGCAGCGGCAACGACCTCGGACCACCAGGGGCCGAGAAAACCACAGTCTCATGTGGCCGGACACTCAGGGTCAGTGAAAAATCCAATATATATGTGATGATATCTCGGGTGCTATTACAGATAGCGCAGTAAATCAAAGTGCATTGTCTGTAGGAGACCCTGGCGCATGAACCTGTGCAACGGGAACGACCTCGGACCCCGAGGGGCCGAGAAAACGACCGTCTCATGGGGCCGGACGCTCAGGGTCAGTGATAAATCCAATATATATCTGGTGATATCTCGGGTGCTATTAGAGACAGCGCTATAAACCAAAGTGAATTAACTGCAGGAGGCCCTGGCGCATGAATCTGTGCAACGGGAACGACCTCGGACCACCAGGGACCGAGAAAACCACAGTCTCATGGGGCCGGACACTCAGGGTCAGGGGAAAATCCAAAATAGATCTGGTGATATCTCGGGTGCTATTACAGATAGCGCAATAAATGAAAGTGCATTGTCTGTAGGAGGCCCTGGCGCATGAATCTGTGCAACGGGAACGACCTCGGACCACCAGGGGCCGAGAAAACCACAGTCTCATGGGGCCGGACACTCAGGGTCAGGGGAAAATCCAATATATATCTGGTGATATCTCGGGTGCTATTAGAGATAGCGCAATAAACCAAAGTGAATTATCTGCAGGAGGCCCTGGCGCATGAATCTGTGCAGCGGGAACGACCTCGGACCACCAGGGGCCGAGAAAACTACCGTCTCATGGGGCCGGTCAGTCAGGGTCAGTGAAAAATCCAATATATATCTGCTGATATCTCGGCTGCTATTACAGATAGCGCAATAAATCAAAGTGCATTGTCTGTAGGAGGCCCTGGCGCATGAATCTGTGCAGCGGGAACGTCCTCGGACCTCCAGGGGCCGAGAAAACCACAGTCTCATGGTGCCGGACACTCAGGGTCAGGGTAAAATCCAATATAGATCTGGTGATATCTCGGGTGCTATTACAGATACCGCAATAAATCAAAGTGCATTGTCTGTAGGAGACCCTGGCGCATGAACCTGTGCAGCGGGAACGACCTCGGACCACCAGGGGCCGAGAAAACGACCGTCTCATGGGGCCGGACGCTCAGGGTCAGGGGAAAATCCAATATATAGGTGGTGATATCTCGGGTGCTATTACAGATAGCGCAATAAATCAAAGTGCATTGTCTGTAGGAGACCCTGGCGCATGAACCTGTGCAGCGGGAACGACCTCGGACCACCAGGAGCCGAGAAAACCACAGTCTCATGGGGCCGTTCACTCAGGGTCAGGGAAAATTCCAATATATATCTGGTGATATCTCGGGTGCTATTACAGATAGCGCAATAAATCAAAGTGCATTGTCTGTAGGAGGCCCTGGCGCATGAATCTGTGCAGCGGGAACGACCTCGGACCACCAGGGGCCGAGAAAACCACAGTCTCATGGGGCCGGACACTCAGGGTCAGGGGAAAATCCAATATATATCTGGTGATATATCGGGTGCTATCAGAGATAGCGCAATAAACCAAAGTGAATTATCTGCAGGAGGCCCTGGCGCATGAATCTGTGCAGCGGGAACGACCTCGGACCTCCAGGGGCCGAGACAACCACCGTCACATGATGCCGGACACTCAGGGTCAGGGTAAAATCCAATATATATCTGGTGATATGTCGGGTGCTATTACAGATAGCGCAATAAATCAAAGTGCATTGTCTGTAGGAGGCCCTGGCGCATGAATCTGTGCAACGGGAACGACCTCGGACCACCAGGGGCCGAGAAAACGACAGTCTCATGGGGCCGGATACTCAGGGTCAGGGGAAAATCCAATATATATCTGGTGATATGTCGGGTGCTATCAGAGATAGCGCAATAAATCAAAGTGCATTGTCTGTAGGAGGCCCTGGCGCATGAATCTGGCCAGCGGGAACGACCTCGGACCACCAGCGGCCGAGAAAACCACAGTCTCATGGGGCCGGACACTCAAGGTCGGGGAAAAATCCAATATATATCTGGTGATATCTCGGGTGCTATTACAGATAGCGCAATAAATCAAAGTGCATTGTCTGTCGGAGACTCTGGCGCATGAACCTGTGCAGCGGGATCGACCTCCGACCACCAGGGGCCGAGAAAACGACCGTCTCATGGGGCCGGACGCTCAGGGTCAGTGAAAAATCCAATATATATCTGGTGATATCTTGGGTGCTATTACAGATAGCGCAATAAATCAAAGTGCATTGTCTGTCGGAGACCCTGGCGCATGAACCTGTGCAGCGGGAACGACCTCGGACCACCAGGGGCCGAGAAAACGACCGTCTCATGGGGCCGGACTTTCAGGGTCGGTGTAAAATCCAATATATATCTGGTGATATCTCGGGTGCTATTAGAGATAGCGCAATAAACCAAAGTGAATTATCTGCAGGAGGCCCTGGCGCATGAATCTGTGCAACGGGAGCGACCTCGGACCACGAGGGGCCGAGAAAACGACCGTCTCATGGGGCCGGACGCTCAGGCTCAGTGATAAATCCAATATATATCTGGTGATATCTCGGGTGCTATTAGAGATAGCGCAATAAACCAAAGTGAATTATCTGCAGGAGGCCCTGGCGCATGAATCTGTGCAACGGGAACGATCTCGGACCACCAGGGGCAGAGAAAACCAGTCTCATGGGGCGGGACACTCAGGGTCAGGGGAAAATCCAATATATATCTGGTGATATCTCGGGTGCTATTAGAGATAGCGCAATAAACCAAAGTGAATTATCTGCAGGAGGCCCTGGCGCATGAATCTGTGCAGCGGGAACGTCCTCGGACCTCCAGGGGCCGAGAAAACCACAGTCTCATGGGGCCGGACACTCAGGGTCAGGGGAAAATCCAATATAGATCTGGTGATATCTCGGGTGCTATTACAGATAGCGCAATAAATCAAAGTGCATTGTCTGTAGGAGGCCCTGGCGCATGAATCTGTGCAGCGGGAACGACCTCGGACCACCAGGGGCCGAGAAAACCACAGTCTCATGGGGCCGGACACTCAGGGTCAGGGGAAAATCCAATATATATCTGGTGATATCTCGGGTGCTATCAGAGATAGCGCAATAAACCAAAGTGAATTATCTGCAGGAGGCCCTGGCGCATGAATCTGTGCAGCGGGAACGACCTCGGACCTCCAGGGGCCGAGACAACCACCGTCACATGGGGCCGGACACTCAGGGTCAGGGAAAAATCCAATATATATCTGGTGATATCTCGGGGGCTATTAGAGATAGCGCAATAAACCAAAGTGAATTAACTGCAGGAGGCCCTGGCGCATGAATCTGTGCAACGGGAACGACCTCGGACCACCAGGGGCCGAGAAAACCACCGTCTCATGGGGCAGGACACTCAGGGTCGGTGTAAAATCCAATATATATCTGGTGATATCTCGGGTGCTATTAGAGATAGCGAAATAAACCAAAGTGAATTATCTGCAGGAGGCCCTGGCGCATGAATCTGTGCAACGGGAACGACCTCGGACCACGAGGGGCCGAGAAAACGACCGTCTCATGGGGCCGGACGCTCGGGGTCAGTGATAAATCCAATATATATCTGGTGATATCTCGGGTGCTATTAGAGATAGCGCAATAAACCAAAGTGAATTAACTGCAGGAGGCCCTGGCGCATGAATCTGTGCAACGGGAACGACCTCGGACCACCAGGGGCCGAGAAAACCACCGTCTCATGGGGCAGGACACTCAGGGTCAGTGAAAAATCCAATATATATCTGGTGATATCTCGGGTGCTATTACAGAAAGCGCAATAAATCAAAGTGCATCGTCTGTAGGAGACCCTGGCGCATGAACCTGTGCAGCGGGAACGACCTCGGACCACCAGGGGCCGAGAAAACGACCGTCTCATGGGGCCGGACGCTCAGGGTCAGGGAAAAATCCAATATATAGGTGGTGATATCTCGGGTGCTATTACAGATAGCGCAATAAATCAAAGTGCGTTGTCTGTAGGAGACCCTGGCGCATGAACCTGTGCAGCGGGAACGACCTCGGACCACCAGGGGCCGAGAAAACCACAGTCTCATGGGGCCGTTCACTCAGGGTCAGGGAAAATTCCAATATATATCTGGTGATATCTCGGGTGCTATTACAGATAGCGCAATAAATCAAAGTGCATTGTCTGTAGGAGGCCCTGGCGCATGAATCTGTGCAGCGGGAACGACCTCGGACCACCAGGGGCCGAGAAAACCACAGTCTCATGGGGCCGGACACTCAGGGTCAGGGGAAAATCCAATATATATCTGGTGATATCTCGGGTGCTATCAGAGATAGCGCAATAAATCAAAGTGCATTGTCTGTAGGAGGCCCTGGCGCATGAATCTGGCCAGCGGGAACGACCTCGGACCACCAGCGGCCGAGAAAACCACAGTCTCATGGGGCCGGACACTCAAGGTCGGGGAAAAATCCAATATATATCTGGTGATATCTCGGGTGCTATTACAGATAGCGCAATAAATCAAAGTGCATTGTCTGTCGGAGACTCTGGCGCATGAACCTGTGCAGCGGGATCGACCTCGGACCACCAGGGGCCGAGAAAACGACCGTCTCATGGGGCCGGACGCTCAGGGTCTGTGAAAAATCCAATATATATCTGGTGATATCTTGGGTGCTATTACAGATAGCGCAATAAATCAAAGTGCATTGTCTGTCGGAGACCCTGGCGCATGAACCTGTGCAGCGGGATCGACCTCGGACCACCAGGGGCCGAGAAAACGACCGTCTCATGGGGCCGGACGCTCAGGGTCAGTGAAAAATCCAATATATATCTGGTGATATCTCGGGTGCTATTACAGATAGCGCAATAAATCAAAGTGCATTGTCTGTAGGAGGCCCTGGCGCATGAACCTGTGCAGCGGCAACGACCTCGGACCACCAGGGGCCGAGAAAACCACAGTCTCATGGGGCCGGACACTCAGGGTCAGTGAAAAATCCAATATATATGTGGTGATATCTCGGGTGCTATTAGAGATAGCGCAATAAACCAAAGTGAATTATCTGCAGGAGGCCCTGGCGCATGAATCTGTGCAACGGGAACGACCTCGGACCCCGAGGGGCCGAGAAAACGACCGTCTCATGGGGCCGGACGCTCAGGGTCAGTGATAAATCCAATATATATCTGGTGATATCTCGGGTGCTATTACAGATAGCGCAATAAATCAAAGCGCATTGTCTGTAGGAGGCCCTTGCGCATGAATCCGGCCAGCGGGAACGACCTCGGACCTCCAGGGGCCGAGAAAACCACCGTCTCATGGGGCCGGACACTCAGGGTCAGGGAAAAATCAAATATATATCTGGTGATATCTCGGGTAGTATTAGAGATATCGCAATAAACCAAAGTGAATTATCTGCAGGAGGCCCTGGCGCATGCATCTGGGCAGCGGGAACGACCTCGGACCAACAGAGGCCGGGAAAACCACCATCTCATGGGGCCGGACACTCAGGGTCAGGGGAAAATCCAGTATATATCTGGTAATATCTCGGGTGCTATTAGAGATAGCGCAATAAAACAAAGCGAATTATCTGCAGGAGGCCCGGGCGCATGAATCTGTGCAGCGGGAACGACCTCGGACCACCAGGGGCCGAGAAAACCACTGTCTCATGGGGCCGGACACTCAGGGTCAGGGGAAAATCCAGTATATATCTGGTGATATCTCGGGTGCTATTAGAGATAGCGCAATAAAACAAAGCGAATTGTCTGCAGGAGGCCCAAGCGCATGAATCTGTGAAGCTGGAACGACCTCGGACCTCCAGGGGCCGAGAAACTTACAGATTTTCGGTGTCCGTCACCCAAAGTCATGTAAAAATCCAGCATATGTCTGGTGATATCTCGGGTGCTATTAGATATAGCGCAATAAATCAAAGTGCATTGTCTGTAGGAGGCCCTGGCGCATGAATCTGTGCAGCGGGAATGACCTCGGACCACCAGGGGCCGAGAAAACCACCGTCTCATGGGGCCGGACACACAGGGGCCGGGAAAAATCCAATATATATCTGGTGATATCTCGGGTGCTATTACAGACAGCCCAATAAATCAAAGTGCATTGTCTGTAGGAGGCCCTTGCGCATGAATCCGGCCAGCGGGAACGACCTCGGACCTCCAGGGGCCGAGAAAACCACCGTCTCATGGGGCCGGACTGTCAGGGTCAGGGAAAAATCCAATATATATCTGGTGATATCTCGGGTGCTATTAGAGATAGCGCAATAAACCAAAGTGAGTTATCTGCAGGAGGGCCGGGCGCATGAATCTGTGCAGCGGGAACGACCTCGGACCACCAGGAGCCGAGAAAACCACCGTCTCATGGGGCCCGACTGTCAGGGTCAGGGAAAAATCCTATATATATCTGGTGATATCTCGGGTGCTATTATAGATAGCGCAATAAATCAAAGTGCATTGTCCGTAGGAGGCCCTGGCGCATGAATCTGGGCGGCGGGAACGACCTCGGACCACCAGGGGCCGAGAAAACAACCGTCTCATGGGGCCGGACACTCAGAGTCAGGGAAAAATCAAATATATATCTGGTGATATCTCGGGTGCTATTAGAGATAGCGCAATAAATCAAAGTGCATTGTCCGTAGGAGGCCCTTGCGCAGGAATCTCTGCAGCAGGAACGACATCGCACCACCAGGGCCGAGAAAATTACAGATTTTCGGTATCCGTCACCCAAAGTCATGTAAAAATCCAGCATATATATGGTGCTTTCTCGGGTGCTATTACAGATAGCGAAATAAATCAAAGTGCATTGTCTGTAGGAGGCCCTGGCGCATGAATCTGTGCAGCGGGAACGACCTCTGACGACCAGGGGCCGAGAAAACCACAGTCTCATGGGGCCGGACACTCAGGGTCAGGGGAAAATCCAATATAGATCTGGTGATATCTCGGGTGCTATTACAGATAGCGCAATAAATCAAAGTGCATTACTTGTAGGAGGCCCTGGCGCATGAATCTGTGCAGCGGGTACGTCCTCGGACCTCCAGGGGCCGAGACAACGACCGTCTCATGGGGCCGGACACTCAGGGTCAGGGGAAAATCCAGTATATATGTGGTGATATCTCGGGTGCTATTACAGATAGCGCAACAAATCAAAGTGCATTGTCTGTAGGAGATCCTGGCGCATGAACCTGTGCAGCGGGAACGACCTCGGACCACCAGGGGCCGAGAAAACGACCGTCTCATGGGGCCGGACGCTCAGGGTCAGTGAAAAATCCAATATATATCTGGTGATATCTCGGGTGCTATTAGAGATAGCGCAATAAACCAAAGTAAATTATCTGCAGGAGGCCCTGGCGCATGAATCTGTGCAACGGGAACGACCTCGGCCCACCAGGGGCCGCGAAAACCACAGTCTCATGGGGCCGGACACTCAGGGTCAGGGGAAAATCCAATATAGATCTGGTGATATCTGGGGTGCTATTACAGATGGCGCAATAAATCAAAGTGCATTACCTGTAGGAGGCCCTGGTGCATGAATCTGTGCAGCGGGAACGACCTCGGACCACCAGGGGCCGAGAAAACCACAATCTCATTGGGCCGGACACTCAGGGTCAGGGGAAAATCCAATATATATCTGGTGATATCTCGGGTGCTATTAGAGATAGCGCAATAAACCAAAGTGAATTATCTGCAGCAGGCCCTGGCGCATGAATCTGTGCAGCGGGAACGACCTCGGACAACCAGGGGCCGAGAAAACTACCGTCTCATGGGGCCGGACACTCAGGGTCAGTGAAAAATCCAATATATATCTGGTGATATCTCGGCTCCTATTACCGATAGCGCAATATATCAAAGTGCATTGTCTGTAGGAGGCCCTGTCGCATGAATCTGGGAAGCGGGAGCGACCTCGGATCACCAGGGGCCGAGAAAACCACCGTCTCATGGGGCCGGACACTCAGGGTCATGGAAAAATCCAATATATATCTGGTGATATCTCGGGTGCTATTACAGATAGCGCAATAAATCAAAGTGCATTGTCTGCAGGAGGCCCTGGCCCATGAATCTGTGCAGCGGGAACGACCTCGGACCACCAGGGGCCGAGAAAACCACAGTCTCATGGGGCCGGACACTCAGGGTCAGGGGAAAATCCAATATATATCTGGTGATATCTCGGGTGCTATTAGAGATAGCGCAATAAACCAAAGTGAATTATCTGCAGGAGGCCCTGGGGCATGAATCTGTGCAGCGGGAACGACCTCGGACCACCAGGGGCCGAGAAAACTACCGTCTCATGGGGCCGGTCACACAGGGTCAGTGAAAAATCCAATATATATCTGCTGATATCTCGGGTGCTATTAGAGATGGCGCCATAAACCAAAGTGAATTATCTGCAGGAGGCCCTGGCGCATGAATCTGTGCAGCGGGAACGACCTCGGACCACCAGGGGCCGAGAAAACGACCGTCTCATGGGGCCGGACACTCAGGGTCAGTGAAAAATTTAATATATATCTGCTGATATCTCGGGTGCTATTACAGATAGCGCAATAAATCAAAGTGCATTGTCTGTAGGAGGCCCTGGCGCATGAATCTGTGCAGCGGGAACGTCCTCGGACCTCCAGGGGCCGAGAAAACCACAGTCTCATGGGGCCGGACACTCAGGGTCAGGGGAAAATCCAATATAGATCTGGTGATATCTCGGGTGCTATTACAGATAGCGCAATAAATCAAAGTGCATTACCTGTAGGAGGCCCTGGCGCATGAATCTGTGCAGCGGGAACGTCCTCGGACCTCCAGGGGCCGAGACAACGACCGTCTCATGGGGCCGGACACTCAGGGTCAGGGTAAAATCCAATATATATCTGGTGATATCTCGGGTGCTATTACAGATAGCGCAATAAATCAAAGTGCATTGTCTGTAGGAGGCCCTGGCGCATGAATCTGTTCAGCGGGAACGACCTCGGACGAACAGGGGCCGAGAAAACCACAGTCTCATGGGGCCGGACACTCAGGGTCAGGGGAAAATCCAATATATATCTGGTGATATCTCGGGTGCTATTAGAGATAGCGCAATAAACCAAAGTGAATTATCTGCAGGAGGCCCTGGCGCATGAATCTGTGCAACGGGAACGACCTCGGACCACCAGGGGCCGAGAAAACCAGTCTCATGGGGCCGGACACTCAGGGTCAGGGGAAAATCCAATATATATCTGGTGATATCTCGGGTGCTATTAGAGATAGCGCAATAAATCAAAGTGCATTGTCTGTAGGAGGCCCTGGCGCATGAATCTGTTCAGCGGGAACGACCTCGGACGACCAGGGGCCGAGAAAACCACAGTCTCATGGGGCCGGACACTCAGGGTCAGGGGAAAATCCAATATATATCTGGTGATATCTCGGGTGCTATTAGAGATAGCGCAATAAACCAAAGTGAATTATCTGCAGGAGGCCCTGGCGCATGAATCTGTGCAACGGGAACGACCTCGGAACACCAGGGGCCGAGAAAACCACCGTCACATGGGGCAGGACACTCAGGGTCAGTGAAAAATCCAATATATATCTTGTGATATCTCAGGTGCTATTAGAGATAGCGCAATAAATCAAAGTGAGTTATCTGCAGGAGGCCCTGGCGCATGAATCTGTGCAGCGGGAACGACCTCGGACCACCAGGGGCCGAGACAACCACCGTCTCATGGGGCCGGACACTCTGGGTCAGGGAAAAATCCAATATATATCTTGTGATATCTCAGGTGCTATTAGAGATAGCGCAATAAATAAAAGTGCATTGTCTGTAGGAGGCCCTGGCGTATGAATCTGTGCAGCGGGAACGACCTCGGAACACCAGGGGCCGAGAAAACCACCGTCTCATAGGGCAGTACACTCAGGGTCAGTGAATAATCCAATATATATCTGGTGATATCTCGGGTGCTATTACAGATACCGCAATAAATCAAAGTGCATTGTCTGTAGGAGACCCTGGCGCATGAACCTGTGCAGCGGGAACGACCTCGGACCACCAGGGGCCGAGAAAACGACCGTCTCATGGGGCCGGACGCTCAGGGTCAGGGAAAAATCCAATATATAGGTGGTGATATCTCGGGTGCTATTACAGATAGCGCAATAAATCAAAGTGCATTGTCTGTAGGAGACACTGGCGCATGAACCTGTGCAGCGGGAACGACCTCGGACCACCAGGGGCCAAGAAAACCACAGTCTCATTGGGCCGGACACTCAGGGTCAGGGAAAAATCCAATATATATCTAGTGATATCTCGGGTGCTATTAGAGATAGCGCAATAAACCAAAGTGAATTATCTGCAGGTGGCCCTGGCGCATGAATCTGTGCAGCGGGAACGACCTCGGACCACCAGGGGCCGAGAAAACTACCGTCTCATGGGGCCGGTCAGTCAGGGTCAGTGAAAAATCCAATATATATCTGCTGATATCTCGGCTGCTATTACAGATAGCGCAATAAATCAAAGTGCATTACCTGTAGGAGGCCCTGGCGCATGAATCTGTGCAACGGGAACGACCTCGGACCACCAGGGGCAGAGAAAACCACAGTCTCTTGGGGCGGGACACTCAGGGTCAGGGGAAAATCCAATATATATCTGGTGATATCTCGGGTGCTATTAGAGATAGCGCAATAAACCAAAGTGAATTATCTGCAGGAGGCCCTGGCGCATGAATCTGTGCAGCGGGAACGTCCTCGGACCTCCAGGGGCCGAGAAAACCACAGTCTCATGGGGCCGGACACTCAGGGTCAGGGGAAAATCCAATATAGATCTGGTGATATCTCGGGTGCTATTACAGATAGCGCAATAAATCAAAGTGCATTACCTGTAGGAGGCCCTGGCGCATGAATCTGTGCAGCGGGAACGTCCTCGGACCTCCAGGGGCCGAGACAACGACCGTCTCATGGGGCCGGACACTCAGGGTCAGGGTAAAATCCAATATATATCTGGTGATATCTCGGGTGCTATTACAGATAGCGCAATAAATCAAAGTGCATTGTCTGTAGGAGGCCCTGGCGCATGAATCTGTTCAGCGGGAACGACCTCGGACGACCAGGGGCCGAGAAAACCACAGTCTCATGGGGCCGGACACTCAGGGTCAGGGGAAAATCCAATATATATCTGGTGATATCTCGGGTGCTATTAGAGATAGCGCAATAAACCAAAGTGAATTATCTGCAGGAGGCCCTGGCGCATGAATCTGTGCAACGGGAACGTCCTCGGACCTCCAGGGGCCGAGAAAACCACAGTCTCATGGGGCCGGACACTCAGGGTCAGGGGAAAATCCAATATAGATCTGGTGATATCTCGGGTGCTATTACAGATAGCGCAATAAATCAACGTGCATTGTCTGTAGGAGGCCCTGGCGCATGAATCTGTTCAGCGGGAACGACCTCGGACGACCAGGGGCCGAGAAAACCACAGTCTCATGGGGCCGGACACTCAGGGTCAGGGGAAAATCCAATATATATCTGGTGATATCTCGGGTGCTATTAGAGATAGCGCAATAAACCAAAGTGAATTATCTGCAGGAGGCCCTGGCGCATGAATCTGTGCAACGGGAACGACCTCGGAACACCAGGGGCCGAGAAAACCACCGTCACATGGGGCAGGACACTCAGGGTCAGTGAAAAATCCAATATATATATATGGTGATATCTCGGGTGCTATTACAGATACCGCAATAAATCAAAGTGCATTGTCTGTAGGAGACCCTGGCGCATGAACCTGTGCAGCGGGAACGACCTCGGACCACCAGGGGCCGAGAAAACGACCGTCTCATGGGGCCGGACGCTCAGGGTCAGGGAAAAATCCAA
The DNA here is from genome assembly GCF_051020985.1 of Nomia melanderi. NCBI lineage: Eukaryota > Metazoa > Arthropoda > Insecta > Hymenoptera > Halictidae > Nomia > Nomia melanderi. The sequence continues at coordinate 2,063,614 of NW_027475130.1, forward strand.
TATATAGGTGGTGATATCTCGGGTGCTATTACAGATAGCGCAATAAATCAAAGTGCATTGTCTGTAGGAGACCCTGGCGCATGAACCTGTGCAGCGGGAACGACCTCGGACCACCAGGGGCCGAGAAAACCACAGTCTCATGGGGCCGTTCACTCAGGGTCAGGGAAAATTCCAATATATATCTGGTGATATCTCGGGTGCTATTACAGATAGCGCAATAAATCAAAGTGCATTGTCTGTAGGAGGCCCTGGCGCATGAATCTGTGCAGCGGGAACGACCTCGGACCACCAGGGGCCGTGAAAACCACGGTCTCATGGGGCCGGACACTCAGGGTCAGGGGAAAATCCAATATATATCTGGTGATATATCGGGTGCTATCAGAGATAGCGCAATAAACCAAAGTGAATTATCTGCAGGAGGCCCTGGCGCATGAATCTGTGCAGTGGGAACGACCTCGGACCTCCAGGGGCCGAGACAACCACCGTCACATGGGGCCGGACACTCAGGGTCAGGGTAAAATCCAATATATATCTGGTGATATGTCGGGTGCTATTACAGATAGCGCAATAAATCAAAGTGCATTGTCTGTAGGAGGCCCTGGCGCATGAACTTGTGCAGCGGGAACGTTCTCGGACCTCCAGGGGCCGAGAAAACCACAGTCTCATGGGGCCGGACACTCAGGGTCAGGGGAAAATCCAATATATATCTGGTGATATCTCGGGTGCTATTAGAGATAGCGCAATAAACCAAAGTGAATTATCTGCAGGAGGCCCTGGCGCATGAATCTGTGCAACGGGAACGACCTCGGACCACCAGGGGCCGAGAAAACGACAGTCTCATGGGGCCGGATACTCAGGGTCAGGGGAAAATCCAATATAGATCTGGTGATATCTCGGGTGCTATTACAGATAGCGCAATAAATCAAAGTGCATTGTCTGTAGGAGGCCCTGGCGCATGAATCTGACCAGCGGGAACGACCTCGGACCACCAGCGGCCGAGAAAACCACAGTCTCATGGGGCCGGACACTCAAGGTCGGGGAAAAATCCAATATATATCTGGTGATATCTCGGGTGCTATTAGAGATAGCACAATAAATCAAAGTGCGTTGTCTGTAGGAGACCCTGGCGCATGAACCTGTGCAGCGGGAACGACCTCGGACCACCAGGGGCCGAGAAAACCACAGTCTCATGGGGCCGTTCACTCAGGGTCAGGGAAAATTCCAATATATATCTGGTGATATCTCGGGTGCTATTACAGATAGCGCAATAAATCAAAGTGCATTGTCTGTAGGAGGCCCTGGCGCATGAATCTGTGCAGCGGGAACGACCTCGGACCACCAGCGGCCGAGAAAACCACAGTCTCATGGGGCCGGACACTCAAGGTCGGGGAAAATTCCAATATATATCTGGTGATATCTCGGGTGCTATTACAGATAGCGCAATAAATCAAAGTGCATTGTCTGTCGGAGACTCTGGCGCATGAACCTGTGCAGCGGGATCGACCTCGGACCACCAGGGGCCGAGAAAACGACCGTCACATGGGGCCGGACGCTCAGGGTCAGTGAAAAATCCAATATATATCTGGTGATATCTTGGGTGCTATTACAGATAGCGCAATAAATCAAAGTGCATTGTCTGTCGGAGACCCTGGCGCATGAACCTGTGCAGCGGGATCGACCTCGGACCACCAGGGGCCGAGAAAACGACCGTCTCATGGGGCCGGACGCTCAGGGTCAGTGAAAAATCCAATATATATCTGGTGATATCTCGGGTGCTATTACAGATAGCGCAATAAATCAAAGTGCATTGTCTGTAGGAGGCCCTGGCGCATGAACCTGTGCAGCGGCAACGACCTCGGACCACCAGGGGCCGAGAAAACCACAGTCTCATGTGGCCGGACACTCAGGGTCAGTGAAAAATCCAATATATATGTGATGATATCTCGGGTGCTATTACAGATAGCGCAGTAAATCAAAGTGCATTGTCTGTAGGAGACCCTGGCGCATGAACCTGTGCAACGGGAACGACCTCGGACCCCGAGGGGCCGAGAAAACGACCGTCTCATGGGGCCGGACGCTCAGGGTCAGTGATAAATCCAATATATATCTGGTGATATCTCGGGTGCTATTAGAGACAGCGCTATAAACCAAAGTGAATTAACTGCAGGAGGCCCTGGCGCATGAATCTGTGCAACGGGAACGACCTCGGACCACCAGGGACCGAGAAAACCACAGTCTCATGGGGCCGGACACTCAGGGTCAGGGGAAAATCCAAAATAGATCTGGTGATATCTCGGGTGCTATTACAGATAGCGCAATAAATCAAAGTGCATTGTCTGTAGGAGGCCCTGGCGCATGAATCTGTGCAACGGGAACGACCTCGGACCACCAGGGGCCGAGAAAACCACAGTCTCATGGGGCCGGACACTCAGGGTCAGGGGAAAATCCAATATATATCTGGTGATATCTCGGGTGCTATTAGAGATAGCGCAATAAACCAAAGTGAATTATCTGCAGGAGGCCCTGGCGCATGAATCTGTGCAGCGGGAACGACCTCGGACCACCAGGGGCCGAGAAAACTACCGTCTCATGGGGCCGGTCAGTCAGGGTCAGTGAAAAATCCAATATATATCTGCTGATATCTCGGCTGCTATTACAGATAGCGCAATAAATCAAAGTGCATTGTCTGTAGGAGGCCCTGGCGCATGAATCTGTGCAGCGGGAACGTCCTCGGACCTCCAGGGGCCGAGAAAACCACAGTCTCATGGTGCCGGACACTCAGGGTCAGGGTAAAATCCAATATAGATCTGGTGATATCTCGGGTGCTATTACAGATACCGCAATAAATCAAAGTGCATTGTCTGTAGGAGACCCTGGCGCATGAACCTGTGCAGCGGGAACGACCTCGGACCACCAGGGGCCGAGAAAACGACCGTCTCATGGGGCCGGACGCTCAGGGTCAGGGGAAAATCCAATATATAGGTGGTGATATCTCGGGTGCTATTACAGATAGCGCAATAAATCAAAGTGCATTGTCTGTAGGAGACCCTGGCGCATGAACCTGTGCAGCGGGAACGACCTCGGACCACCAGGAGCCGAGAAAACCACAGTCTCATGGGGCCGTTCACTCAGGGTCAGGGAAAATTCCAATATATATCTGGTGATATCTCGGGTGCTATTACAGATAGCGCAATAAATCAAAGTGCATTGTCTGTAGGAGGCCCTGGCGCATGAATCTGTGCAGCGGGAACGACCTCGGACCACCAGGGGCCGAGAAAACCACAGTCTCATGGGGCCGGACACTCAGGGTCAGGGGAAAATCCAATATATATCTGGTGATATATCGGGTGCTATCAGAGATAGCGCAATAAACCAAAGTGAATTATCTGCAGGAGGCCCTGGCGCATGAATCTGTGCAGCGGGAACGACCTCGGACCTCCAGGGGCCGAGACAACCACCGTCACATGATGCCGGACACTCAGGGTCAGGGTAAAATCCAATATATATCTGGTGATATGTCGGGTGCTATTACAGATAGCGCAATAAATCAAAGTGCATTGTCTGTAGGAGGCCCTGGCGCATGAATCTGTGCAACGGGAACGACCTCGGACCACCAGGGGCCGAGAAAACGACAGTCTCATGGGGCCGGATACTCAGGGTCAGGGGAAAATCCAATATATATCTGGTGATATGTCGGGTGCTATCAGAGATAGCGCAATAAATCAAAGTGCATTGTCTGTAGGAGGCCCTGGCGCATGAATCTGGCCAGCGGGAACGACCTCGGACCACCAGCGGCCGAGAAAACCACAGTCTCATGGGGCCGGACACTCAAGGTCGGGGAAAAATCCAATATATATCTGGTGATATCTCGGGTGCTATTACAGATAGCGCAATAAATCAAAGTGCATTGTCTGTCGGAGACTCTGGCGCATGAACCTGTGCAGCGGGATCGACCTCCGACCACCAGGGGCCGAGAAAACGACCGTCTCATGGGGCCGGACGCTCAGGGTCAGTGAAAAATCCAATATATATCTGGTGATATCTTGGGTGCTATTACAGATAGCGCAATAAATCAAAGTGCATTGTCTGTCGGAGACCCTGGCGCATGAACCTGTGCAGCGGGAACGACCTCGGACCACCAGGGGCCGAGAAAACGACCGTCTCATGGGGCCGGACTTTCAGGGTCGGTGTAAAATCCAATATATATCTGGTGATATCTCGGGTGCTATTAGAGATAGCGCAATAAACCAAAGTGAATTATCTGCAGGAGGCCCTGGCGCATGAATCTGTGCAACGGGAGCGACCTCGGACCACGAGGGGCCGAGAAAACGACCGTCTCATGGGGCCGGACGCTCAGGCTCAGTGATAAATCCAATATATATCTGGTGATATCTCGGGTGCTATTAGAGATAGCGCAATAAACCAAAGTGAATTATCTGCAGGAGGCCCTGGCGCATGAATCTGTGCAACGGGAACGATCTCGGACCACCAGGGGCAGAGAAAACCAGTCTCATGGGGCGGGACACTCAGGGTCAGGGGAAAATCCAATATATATCTGGTGATATCTCGGGTGCTATTAGAGATAGCGCAATAAACCAAAGTGAATTATCTGCAGGAGGCCCTGGCGCATGAATCTGTGCAGCGGGAACGTCCTCGGACCTCCAGGGGCCGAGAAAACCACAGTCTCATGGGGCCGGACACTCAGGGTCAGGGGAAAATCCAATATAGATCTGGTGATATCTCGGGTGCTATTACAGATAGCGCAATAAATCAAAGTGCATTGTCTGTAGGAGGCCCTGGCGCATGAATCTGTGCAGCGGGAACGACCTCGGACCACCAGGGGCCGAGAAAACCACAGTCTCATGGGGCCGGACACTCAGGGTCAGGGGAAAATCCAATATATATCTGGTGATATCTCGGGTGCTATCAGAGATAGCGCAATAAACCAAAGTGAATTATCTGCAGGAGGCCCTTGCGCATGAATCTGTGCAGCGGGAACGACCTCGGACCTCCAGGGGCCGAGACAACCACCGTCACATGGGGCCGGACACTCAGGGTCAGGGAAAAATCCAATATATATCTGGTGATATCTCGGGGGCTATTAGAGATAGCGCAATAAACCAAAGTGAATTAACTGCAGGAGGCCCTGGCGCATGAATCTGTGCAACGGGAACGACCTCGGACCACCAGGGGCCGAGAAAACCACCGTCTCATGGGGCAGGACACTCAGGGTCGGTGTAAAATCCAATATATATCTGGTGATATCTCGGGTGCTATTAGAGATAGCGAAATAAACCAAAGTGAATTATCTGCAGGAGGCCCTGGCGCATGAATCTGTGCAACGGGAACGACCTCGGACCACGAGGGGCCGAGAAAACGACCGTCTCATGGGGCCGGACGCTCGGGGTCAGTGATAAATCCAATATATATCTGGTGATATCTCGGGTGCTATTAGAGATAGCGCAATAAACCAAAGTGAATTAACTGCAGGAGGCCCTGGCGCATGAATCTGTGCAACGGGAACGACCTCGGACCACCAGGGGCCGAGAAAACCACCGTCTCATGGGGCAGGACACTCAGGGTCAGTGAAAAATCCAATATATATCTGGTGATATCTCGGGTGCTATTACAGAAAGCGCAATAAATCAAAGTGCATCGTCTGTAGGAGACCCTGGCGCATGAACCTGTGCAGCGGGAACGACCTCGGACCACCAGGGGCCGAGAAAACGACCGTCTCATGGGGCCGGACGCTCAGGGTCAGGGAAAAATCCAATATATAGGTGGTGATATCTCGGGTGCTATTACAGATAGCGCAATAAATCAAAGTGCGTTGTCTGTAGGAGACCCTGGCGCATGAACCTGTGCAGCGGGAACGACCTCGGACCACCAGGGGCCGAGAAAACCACAGTCTCATGGGGCCGTTCACTCAGGGTCAGGGAAAATTCCAATATATATCTGGTGATATCTCGGGTGCTATTACAGATAGCGCAATAAATCAAAGTGCATTGTCTGTAGGAGGCCCTGGCGCATGAATCTGTGCAGCGGGAACGACCTCGGACCACCAGGGGCCGAGAAAACCACAGTCTCATGGGGCCGGACACTCAGGGTCAGGGGAAAATCCAATATATATCTGGTGATATCTCGGGTGCTATCAGAGATAGCGCAATAAATCAAAGTGCATTGTCTGTAGGAGGCCCTGGCGCATGAATCTGGCCAGCGGGAACGACCTCGGACCACCAGCGGCCGAGAAAACCACAGTCTCATGGGGCCGGACACTCAAGGTCGGGGAAAAATCCAATATATATCTGGTGATATCTCGGGTGCTATTACAGATAGCGCAATAAATCAAAGTGCATTGTCTGTCGGAGACTCTGGCGCATGAACCTGTGCAGCGGGATCGACCTCGGACCACCAGGGGCCGAGAAAACGACCGTCTCATGGGGCCGGACGCTCAGGGTCTGTGAAAAATCCAATATATATCTGGTGATATCTTGGGTGCTATTACAGATAGCGCAATAAATCAAAGTGCATTGTCTGTCGGAGACCCTGGCGCATGAACCTGTGCAGCGGGATCGACCTCGGACCACCAGGGGCCGAGAAAACGACCGTCTCATGGGGCCGGACGCTCAGGGTCAGTGAAAAATCCAATATATATCTGGTGATATCTCGGGTGCTATTACAGATAGCGCAATAAATCAAAGTGCATTGTCTGTAGGAGGCCCTGGCGCATGAACCTGTGCAGCGGCAACGACCTCGGACCACCAGGGGCCGAGAAAACCACAGTCTCATGGGGCCGGACACTCAGGGTCAGTGAAAAATCCAATATATATGTGGTGATATCTCGGGTGCTATTAGAGATAGCGCAATAAACCAAAGTGAATTATCTGCAGGAGGCCCTGGCGCATGAATCTGTGCAACGGGAACGACCTCGGACCCCGAGGGGCCGAGAAAACGACCGTCTCATGGGGCCGGACGCTCAGGGTCAGTGATAAATCCAATATATATCTGGTGATATCTCGGGTGCTATTACAGATAGCGCAATAAATCAAAGCGCATTGTCTGTAGGAGGCCCTGGCGCATGAATCTGTGCAGCGGGAACGACCTCGGACCACCAGGGGCCGAGAAAACCACAGTCTCATGGGGCCGGACACTCAGGGTCAGGGGAAAATCCAATATATATCTGGTGATATCTTGGGTGCTATCAGAGATAGCGCAATAAATCAAAGTGCATTGTCTGTAGGAGGCCCTGGCGCATGAATCTGGCCAGCGGGAACGACCTCGGACCACCAGCGGCCGAGAAAACCACAGTCTCATGGGGCCGGACACTCAAGGTCGGGGAAAAATCCAATATATATCTGGTGATATCTCGGGTGCTATTACAGATAGCGCAATAAATCAAAGTGCATTGTCTGTCGGAGACTCTGGCGCATGAACCTGTGCAGCGGGATCGACCTCGGACCACCAGGGGCCGAGAAAACGACCGTCTCATGGGGCCGGACGCTCAGGGTCAGTGAAAAATCCAATATATATCTGGTGATATCTTGGGTGCTATTACAGATAGCGCAATAAATCAAAGTGCATTGTCTGTCGGAGACCCTGGCGCATGAACCTGTGCAGCGGGATCGACCTCGGACCACCAGGGGCCGAGAAAACGACCGTCTCATGGGGCCGGACGCTCAGGGTCAGTGAAAAATCCAATATATATCTGGTGATATCTCGGGTGCTATTACAGATAGCGCAATAAATCAAAGTGCATTGTCTGTAGGAGGCCCTGGCGCATGAACCTGTGCAGCGGCAACGACCTCGGACCACCAGGGGCCGAGAAAACCACAGTCTCATGGGGCCGGACACTCAGGGTCAGTGAAAAATCCAATATATATGTGGTGATATGTCGGGTGCTATTAGAGATAATGCAATAAATCAAAGTGCATTGTCCGTAGGAGGCTCTTGCGCATGAATCTGTGCAGCAGGAACGACATCGCACCACCAGGGGATGAGAAAATTACAGATTTTCGGTATCCGTCACCCAAAGTCATGTAAAAATCCAGCATATATCTGGCGATATCTCGGGTGCTATTAGATATAGCGCAATAAATCAAAGTGCATTGTCTGTAGGAGGCCCTGGCACATGCATCTGTGCAGCGGGAATGACCTCGGACCACCAGGGTCCGAGAAAACCACCGTCTCATGGGGCCGGACACTCAGGGTCAGGGAAAAATCAAATATATATCTGGTGATATCTCGGGTAGTATTAGAGATATCGCAATAAACCAAAGTGAATTATCTGCAGGAGGCCCTGGCGCATGCATCTGGGCAGCGGGAACGACCTCGGACCAACAGAGGCCGGGAAAACCACCATCTCATGGGGCCGGACACTCAGGGTCAGGGGAAAATCCAGTATATATCTGGTAATATCTCGGGTGCTATTAGAGATAGCGCAATAAAACAAAGCGAATTATCTGCAGGAGGCCCGGGCGCATGAATCTGTGCAGCGGGAACGACCTCGGACCACCAGGGGCCGAGAAAACCACTGTCTCATGGGGCCGGACACTCAGGGTCAGGGGAAAATCCAGTATATATCTGGTGATATCTCGGGTGCTATTAGAGATAGCGCAATAAAACAAAGCGAATTGTCTGCAGGAGGCCCAAGCGCATGAATCTGTGAAGCTGGAACGACCTCGGACCTCCAGGGGCCGAGAAACTTACAGATTTTCGGTGTCCGTCACCCAAAGTCATGTAAAAATCCAGCATATGTCTGGTGATATCTCGGGTGCTATTAGATATAGCGCAATAAATCAAAGTGCATTGTCTGTAGGAGGCCCTGGCGCATGAATCTGTGCAGCGGGAATGACCTCGGACCACCAGGGGCCGAGAAAACCACCGTCTCATGGGGCCGGACACACAGGGGCCGGGAAAAATCCAATATATATCTGGTGATATCTCGGGTGCTATTACAGACAGCCCAATAAATCAAAGTGCATTGTCTGTAGGAGGCCCTTGCGCATGAATCCGGCCAGCGGGAACGACCTCGGACCTCCAGGGGCCGAGAAAACCACCGTCTCATGGGGCCGGACTGTCAGGGTCAGGGAAAAATCCAATATATATCTGGTGATATCTCGGGTGCTATTAGAGATAGCGCAATAAACCAAAGTGAGTTATCTGCAGGAGGGCCGGGCGCATGAATCTGTGCAGCGGGAACGACCTCGGACCACCAGGAGCCGAGAAAACCACCGTCTCATGGGGCCCGACTGTCAGGGTCAGGGAAAAATCCTATATATATCTGGTGATATCTCGGGTGCTATTATAGATAGCGCAATAAATCAAAGTGCATTGTCCGTAGGAGGCCCTGGCGCATGAATCTGGGCGGCGGGAACGACCTCGGACCACCAGGGGCCGAGAAAACAACCGTCTCATGGGGCCGGACACTCAGAGTCAGGGAAAAATCAAATATATATCTGGTGATATCTCGGGTGCTATTAGAGATAGCGCAATAAATCAAAGTGCATTGTCCGTAGGAGGCCCTTGCGCAGGAATCTCTGCAGCAGGAACGACATCGCACCACCAGGGCCGAGAAAATTACAGATTTTCGGTATCCGTCACCCAAAGTCATGTAAAAATCCAGCATATATATGGTGCTTTCTCGGGTGCTATTACAGATAGCGAAATAAATCAAAGTGCATTGTCTGTAGGAGGCCCTGGCGCATGAATCTGGGCAGCGGGAACGACCTCGGACCACCAGGGGCCGAGAAACTGACGGACTTTCGGTATCCGTCACCCAAGGTCATGTAAAAATCCAACATATATCTGGTGATATCTCGGGTTCTATTACAGATAGCGCGATAAATCAAAGTGAATTGTCTGCAGGAGGCCCTAGCGCATGAATCTGTGAAGCAGGAACGACCTCGGACCTCCAGGGGCCGAGAAACTTACAGATTTTCGGTGTCCGTCACCCTAAGTCATGTAAAAATCCAGCATATGTATGGTGCGTTCTCGGGTGCTATTAGAGATAGCGCAATAAACCAAAGCGAATTATCTGCAGGAGGCCCTGGCGCATGAATCTGTGCAGCGGGAACGACCTCGGACCACCAGGGGCCGAGAAAACCACCTTCTCATGGGGCCGGACGTTCAGGGTCAGCGAAAAGTCCAGGATATATCTGGTGATATCTCGGTTGCTATTACAGATAGCGCAGTAAATCAAAGTGCGTTGTTTGTAGGAGGCCCTGGCGCATGAATCTGGGCAGCGGGAACGACCTCGGACCACCAGGGGCCGAGAAAACCAGCGTCTCATGGGGCCGGACGCTCAGGGTCAGGAAAAATCCAATATATAACTGGTGATATCTCGGGTGCTATTCGAGATAGCGCAATAAGCCAAAGTGAATTATCTTCAGGAGGCCCTGGCGCATGCATCTGTGCAGCGGGATCGACTACGGACCACCAGGGGCCGAGAAAACCACCGTCTCATGGGGCCGGACACTCAGGTTCAGGGAAAAATCCAATATATATCTGGTGATATCTCGGGTGCTATTAGAGATAGCGCAATAAACCAAAGTGAATTATCTGCAGATGGCCCTGGCGCATGATTCTGTGCAGCGGGAACGACCTCGGACCACCAGGGGCCGCGAAAACCACCGTCTCATGGGGCCGGACACTCAGGGTCAGGGAAAAATCCAATATATATCTGGTGATATCTCGGGTGCTATTAGAGATAGCGCAATTAACCAAAGTGGATTATCTGCAGGAGGCCCTGGCGAATGAATCTGTGCAGCGGGAGCGACCACGGACCACCAGGGGCCGAGACAACCACCGTCTCATGGTGCCGGACACTCAGGGTCAGGGAAAAATCCAATATATATCTGGTGATATCTTGGGTGCTATTAGAGATAGCGCAATAAACCAAAGTGAATTATCTGCAGGAGGCCCTGGCGAATGAATCTGTGCAGCGGGAACGACCTCGGACCACCAGGGGCCGAGAAAACCACCGTCTCATGGGGCCGGGCGCTCAGGGTCAGCGAAAAATCCAGGATATATCTGGTCATATCTCGGTTGCTATTACAGATAGCGCAGTAAATCAAAGTGCGTTGTTTGTAGGAGGCCCTGGCGCATGAATCTGGGCAGCGGGAACGACCTCGGACCACCAGGGGCCGAGAAAACCACCGTCTCATGGGGCCGGACGCTCAGGGTCAGTGAAAAATCCAATATATATCTGGTGATATCTCGGCTGCTATTACAGATAGCGAAATAAATCAAAGTGCATTGTCTGTAGGAGACCCTGGCGCATGAATCTGTGCAGCGGGAACGACCTCGGACCACCAGGGACCGAGGAAACCACAGTCTCATGGGGCCGGACACTCAGGGTCAGGGGAAAATCCAATATATATCTGGTGATATCTCGGGTGCTATTAGAGATAGCGCAACAAACCAAAGTGAATTATCTCCAGGAGAACCTGGCGCATGAATCTGTGCAACGGGAACGACCTCGGACCACCAGGGGCCGAAAAAACCACCGTCTCATGGGGCCGGACACTCAGGGTCAGGGAAAAATCCAATATATATCTGGTGATATCTCGGGTGCTATTAGAGATAGCGCAATAAACCAAAGTGAATTATCTGCAGGAGGACCTGGCGCATGAATCTGTGCAACCGGAACGACCTCGGACCACCAGGGGCCGAGAAAACCACCGTCCCGAGGGGCCGGACACTTAGGGTCAGTGAAAAATCCAATATATATCTGGTGATATCACGGGTGCTATTACAGATAGCGCAATAAATCAAAGTGAATTATCTGCAGGAGGACCTGGCGCATGAATCTGTGCAACGGGAACGACCTCGGACCACCAGGGGGAGAGAAAACCACAGTCTCATGGGGCCGGAGGCTCAGGGTCAGGGAAAAATCCAATATATATCTGGTGATATCTTGGGTGCTATTAGAGATAGCGCAACAAACCAAAGTGAATTATCTCCAGGAGAACCTGGCGCATGAATCTGTGCAACGGGAACGACCTCGGACCACCAGGGGCCGAAAAAACCACAGTCTCATGGGGCGGGACACTCAGGGTCAGGGGAAAATCCAATATATATCTGGTGATATCCCGGGTGCTATTACAGATAGCGCAATAAATCAAAGTGCATTGTCTGTAGGAATCCCTGGCGCATGAATCTGTGCAGCGGGAACGACCTCGGACCACCAGGGGCCGAGACAACCACCGTCTCATGGGGCCGGACACTCAGGGTCTGGGAAAAATCCAATATATATCCGGTGATATCTCGGGTGCTATGACAGATAGCGCAATAAATCAAAGTGCATTGTCTGTAGGAGGCCCTGGCGCATGAATCTGTGCAGCGGGAACGACCTCGGACCACCAGGGGCCGAGATAACGTCCGTCTCATGGGGCCGGGCACTTAGGGTCAGTGAAAAATCCAATATATATCTGGTGATATCACGGGTGCTATTACAGATAGCGCAATAAATCAAAGTGAATTACCTGCAGGAGGCCCTGGCGCATGAATCTGTGCAACGGGAACGACCTCGGACCACCAGGGGGAGAGAAAACCACAGTCTCATGGGGCCGGACGCTCAGGGTCAGGGAAAAATCCAATATATATCTGGTGATATCCCGGGTGCTATTACAGATAGCGCAATAAATCAAAGTGCATTGTCTGTAGGAGTCCCTGGCGCATGAATCTGTGCAGCGGGAACGACCTCGGACCACCAGGGGCTGAGAAAACGTCCGTCTCATGGGGCCGGACACTCAGGGTCAGTGAAAAATCCAATATATATCTGGTGATATCTCGGCTGCTATTACAGATAGCGCAATAAATCAAAGTGCATTGTCTGTAGGAGGCCCTGGCGCATGAATCTGTGCAGCGGGAACGACCTCGGACCACCAGGGGCCGAGACAACCCCCGTCTCATGGGGCCGGACACTCAGGGTCTGGGAAAAATCCAATATATATCCGGTGATATCTCGGGTCCTATTACAGATAGCGAAATAAATCAAAGTGCATTGTCTGTAGGAGACCCTGGCGCATGAATCTGTGCAGCGGGAACGACCTCGGACCACCAGGGACCGAGGAAACCACAGTCTCATGGGGCCGGACACTCAGGGTCAGGGGAAAATCCAATATATATCTGGTGATATCTCGGGTGCTATAAGATATAGCGCAATAAACCAAAGTGAATTATCTGCAGGAGGACCTGGCGCATGAATCTGTGCAACCGGAACGACCTCGGACCACCAGGGGCCGAGAAAACCACCGTCCCGAGGGGCCGGACACTAAGGGTCAGTGAAAAATCCAATATATATCTGGTGATATCACGGGTGCTATTACAGATAGCGCAATAAATCAAAGTGAATTATCTGCAGGAGGCCCTGGCGCATGAATCTGTGCAACGGGAACGACCTCGGACCACCAGGGGGAGAGAAAACCACAGTCTCATGGGGCCGGACGCTCAGGGTCAGGGAAAAATCCAATATATATCTGGTGATATCTTGGGTGCTATTAGAGATAGCGCAATAAACCAAAGTGAATTATCTCCAGGAGAACCTGGCGCATGAATCTGTGCAACGGGAACGACCTCGGACCACCAGGGGCCGAAAAAACCACAGTCTCATGGGGCGGGACACTCAGGGTCAGGGGAAAATCCAATATATATCTGGTGATATCCCGGGTGCTATTACAGATAGCGCAATAAATCAAAGTGCATTGTCTGTAGGAATCCCTGGCGCATGAATCTGTGCAGCGGGAACGACCTCGGACCACCAGGGGCCGAGACAACCACCGTCTCATGGGGCCGGACACTCAGGGTCTGGGAAAAATCCAATATATATCCGGTGATATCTCGGGTGCTATTACAGATAGCGCAATAAATCAAAGTGCATTGTCTGTAGGAATCCCTGGCGCATGAATCTGTGCAGCGAGAACGACCTCGGACCACCAGGGGCCGAGAAAATCAGCGTCTCATGGGGCCGGACAGTCAGGGTCAGGGAGAAAGCCTATATGTATCTGGTGATATCTCGGGTGCTATTAGAGATAGCGCAACAAACCAAAGTGAATTATCTCCAGGAGAACCTGGCGCATGAATCTGTGCAGCGGGAACGACCTCGGACCACCAGGGGCCGAGAAAACCACAGTCTCATGGGGCCGGACACTCAGGGTCAGGGAAAAATCCAATATATATCTGGTGATATCTCGGGTGCTATTAGAGATAGCGCAATAAACCAAAGTGAATTATCTGCAGGAGGACCTGGCGCATGAATCTGTGCAACCGGAACGACCTCGGACCACCAGGGGCCGAGAAAACCACCGTCCCGAGGGGCCGGACACTTAGGGTCAGTGAAAAATCCAATATATATCTGGTGATATCACGGGTGCTATTACAGATAGCGCAATAAATCAAAGTGAATTATCTGCAGGAGGACCTGGCGCATGAATCTGTGCAACGGGAACGACCTCGGACCACCAGGGGGAGAGAAAACCACAGTCTCATGGGGCCGGAGGCTCAGGGTCAGGGAAAAATCCAATATATATCTGGTGATATCTTGGGTGCTATTAGAGATAGCGCAACAAACCAAAGTGAATTATCTCCAGGAGAACCTGGCGCATGAATCTGTGCAACGGGAACGACCTCGGACCACCAGGGGCCGAAAAAACCACAGTCTCATGGGGCGGGACACTCAGGGTCAGGGGAAAATCCAATATATATCTGGTGATATCCCGGGTGCTATTACAGATAGCGCAATAAATCAAAGTGCATTGTCTGTAGGAATCCCTGGCGCATGAATCTGTGCAGCGGGAACGACCTCGGACCACCAGGGGCCGAGACAACCACCGTCTCATGGGGCCGGACACTCAGGGTCTGGGAAAAATCCAATATATATCCGGTGATATCTCGGGTGCTATGACAGATAGCGCAATAAATCAAAGTGCATTGTCTGTAGGAGGCCCTGGCGCATGAATCTGTGCAGCGGGAACGACCTCGGACCACCAGGGGCCGAGATAACGTCCGTCTCATGGGGCCGGGCACTTAGGGTCAGTGAAAAATCCAATATATATCTGGTGATATCACGGGTGCTATTACAGATAGCGCAATAAATCAAAGTGAATTACCTGCAGGAGGCCCTGGCGCATGAATCTGTGCAACGGGAACGACCTCGGACCACCAGGGGGAGAGAAAACCACAGTCTCATGGGGCCGGACGCTCAGGGTCAGGGAAAAATCCAATATATATCTGGTGATATCCCGGGTGCTATTACAGATAGCGCAATAAATCAAAGTGCATTGTCTGTAGGAGTCCCTGGCGCATTAATCTGTGCAGCGGGAACGACCTCGGACCACCAGGGGCTGAGAAAACGTCCGTCTCATGGGGCCGGACACTCAGGGTCAGTGAAAAATCCAATATATATCTGGTGATATCTCGGCTGCTATTACAGATAGCGCAATAAATCAAAGTGCATTGTCTGTAGGAGGCCCTGGCGCATGAATCTGTGCAGCGGGAACGACCTCGGACCACCAGGGGCCGAGACAACCCCCGTCTCATGGGGCCGGACACACAGGGTCTGGGAAAAATCCAATATATATCCGGTGATATCTCGGGTCCTATTACAGATAGCGAAATAAATCAAAGTGCATTGTCTGTAGGAGACCCTGGCGCATGAATCTGTGCAGCGGGAACGACCTCGGACCACCAGGGACCGAGGAAACCACAGTCTCATGGGGCCGGACACTCAGGGTCAGGGGAAAATCCAATATATATCTGGTGATATCTCGGGTGCTATAAGATATAGCGCAATAAACCAAAGTGAATTATCTGCAGGAGGACCTGGCGCATGAATCTGTGCAACCGGAACGACCTCGGACCACCAGGGGCCGAGAAAACCACCGTCCCGAGGGGCCGGACACTAAGGGTCAGTGAAAAATCCAATATATATCTGGTGATATCACGGGTGCTATTACAGATAGCGCAATAAATCAAAGTGAATTATCTGCAGGAGGCCCTGGCGCATGAATCTGTGCAACGGGAACGACCTCGGACCACCAGGGGGAGAGAAAACCACAGTCTCATGGGGCCGGACGCTCAGGGTCAGGGAAAAATCCAATATATATCTGGTGATATCTTGGGTGCTATTAGAGATAGCGCAATAAACCAAAGTGAATTATCTCCAGGAGAACCTGGCGCATGAATCTGTGCAACGGGAACGACCTCGGACCACCAGGGGCCGAAAAAACCACAGTCTCATGGGGCGGGACACTCAGGGTCAGGGGAAAATCCAATATATATCTGGTGATATCCCGGGTGCTATTACAGATAGCGCAATAAATCAAAGTGCATTGTCTGTAGGAATCCCTGGCGCATGAATCTGTGCAGCGGGAACGACCTCGGACCACCAGGGGCCGAGACAACCACCGTCTCATGGGGCCGGACACTCAGGGTCTGGGAAAAATCCAATATATATCCGGTGATATCTCGGGTGCTATTACAGATAGCGCAATAAATCAAAGTGCATTGTCTGTAGGAATCCCTGGCGCATGAATCTGTGCAGCGAGAACGACCTCGGACCACCAGGGGCCGAGAAAATCAGCGTCTCATGGGGCCGGACAGTCAGGGTCAGGGAGAAATCCTATATGTATCTGGTGATATCTCGGGTGCTATTAGAGATAGCGCAATAAATGGAAGTAAATTATCTGCAGGGGGCCCTGGCGCATGAATCTGTGCAGCGGGAACGACCTCGGACCACCAGGGGCCGAGAAAACCACAGTCTCATGGGGCCGGACACTCAGGGTCAAGGGAAAATCCAATATATATCTGGTGATATCTCGGGTGCTATTTGAGATAGCGCAATAAACCAAAGTGAATTATCTGCAGGAGGCCCTGGCGCATGAATTCGTGCAGCGGGAACGACCTCGGAACACCAGGGGCCGAAAAAACCACAGTCTCATGGGGCCGGCACTCAGGGTCAGGGGAAAATCCAATATATATCTGGTGATATCTCGGGTCCTATTACAGATAGCGCAATAAATCAAAGTGCATTGTCTGTAGGAGGCCGTGGCGCATGAATCTGGGCAGCGGGAACGACCTCGGACCACCAGGGACCGAGGAAACCACAGTCTCATGGGGCCGGACACTCAGGGTCAGGGGAAAATCCAATATATATCTGGTGATATCTCTGGTGCTATTAGATATAGCGCAATAAACCAAAGTGAATTATCTGCAGGAGGACCTGGCGCATGAATCTGTGCAACGGGAACGACCTCGGACCACCAGGGGCCGAGAAAACCACCGTCCCGAGGGGCCGGACACTTAGGGTCAGTGAAAAATCCAATATATATCTGGTGATATCACGGGTGCTATTGCAGATAGCGCAATAAATCAAAGTGAATTATCTGCAGGAGGCCCTGGCGCATGAATCTGTGCAACGGCAACGACCTCGGACCACCAGGTGCCGAAAAAACCACAGTCTCATGGGGCGGGACACTCAGGGTCAGGGGAAAATCCAATATATATCTGGTGATATCTCGGGTGCTATTAGAGATACCGCAATAAACCAAAGTGAATTATCTGCAGGAGGACCTGGCGCATGAATCTGTGCAACGGGAACGACCTCGGACCACCAGGGGCCGAGAAAACGACAGTCTCAAGGGGCCGGACACTCAGGGTCAGGGGAAAGTCCAATATATATCTGGTGATATCTCGGGTGCTATTACAGATAGCGCAATAAATCAAAGTGCATTGTCTGTAGGAGGACCTGGCGTATAAATGTGGCCAGCGGGAACGACCTCGGACCACCAGGGGCCGAGAAAACCACTGTCTCATGGGGCCGGACACTCAGGGTCAGGGGAAAATCCAATATTTATCTGGTGGTATCTCGGGTGCTATTACAGATAGCGCAATAAATCAAAGTGCATTGCCTGTAGGAGGCCCTGGCGTACGAATCTGTGCATCGGGAACGACCTCGGACCACCAGGGGCCGAGACAACCACCGTCTCATGGGGCCGGACACTCAGGGTCAGGGGAAAATCCAATATTTATCTGGTGGTATCTCGGGTGCTATTACAGATAGCGCAATAAATCAAAGTGCATTGCCTGTAGGAGGCCCTGGCGTACGAATCTGTGCATCGGGAACGACCTCGGACCACCAGGGGCCGAGACAACCACCGTCTCATGGGGCCGGACACTCAGGGTCAGGGAAAAATCCAATATATATCTGGTGATATCCCGGGTGCTATTACAGATAGCGCAATAAATCAAATTGCATTGTCTGAAGGAGTCCCTGGCGCATGAATCTGTGCAGCGGGAACGACCTCGGACCACCAGGGGCCGAGACAACCACTGTCTCATGGGGCCGGACACTCAGGGTCTGGGAAAAATCCATTATATATCCGGTGATATCTCGGGTCCTATTACAGATAGCGAAATAAATCAAAGTGCATTGTCTGTAGGAGACCCTGGCGCATGAATCTGTGCAGCGGGAACGACCTCGGACCACCAGGGACCGAGGAAACCACAGTCTCATGGGGCCGGACACTCAGGGTCAGGGGAAAATCCAATATATATCTGGTGATATCTCGGGTGCTATAAGATATAGCGCAATAAACCAAAGTGAATTATCTGCAGGAGGACCTGGCGCATGAATCTGTGCAACCGGAACGACCTCGGACCACCAGGGGCCGAGAAAACCACCGTCCCGAGGGGCCGGACACTTAGGGTCAGTGAAAAATCCAATATATATCTGGTGATATCACGGGTGCTATTACAGATAGCGCAATAAATCAAAGTGAATTATCTGCAGGAGGACCTGGCGCATGAATCTGTGCAACGGGAACGACCTCGGACCACCAGGGGGAGAGAAAACCACAGTCTCATGGGGCCGGACGCTCAGGGTCAGGGAAAAATCCAATATATATCTGGTGATATCTTGGGTGCTATTAGAGATAGCGCAACAAACCAAAGTGAATTATCTCCAGGAGAACCTGGCGCATGAATCTGTGCAACGGGAACGACCTCGGACCACCAGGGGCCGAAAAAACCACAGTCTCATGGGGCGGGACACTCAGGGTCAGGGGAAAATCCAATATATATCTGGTGATATCCCGGGTGCTATTACAGATAGCGCAATAAATCAAAGTGCATTGTCTGTAGGAATCCCTGGCGCATGAATCTGTGCAGCGGGAACGACCTCGGACCACCAGGGGCCGAGACAACCACCGTCTCATGGGGCCGGACACTCAGGGTCTGGGAAAAATCCAATATATATCCGGTGATATCTCGGGTGCTATGACAGATAGCGCAATAAATCAAAGTGCATTGTCTGTAGGAGGCCCTGGCGCATGAATCTGTGCAGCGGGAACGACCTCGGACCACCAGGGGCTGAGAAAACGTCCGTCTCATGGGGCCGGGCACTTAGGGTCAGTGAAAAATCCAATATATATCTGGTGATATCACGGGTGCTATTACAGATAGCGCAATAAATCAAAGTGAATTACCTGCAGGAGGCCCTGGCGCATGAATCTGTGCAACGGGAACGACCTCGGACCACCAGGGGGAGAGAAAACCACAGTCTCATGGGGCCGGACGCTCAGGGTCAGGGAAAAATCCAATATATATCTGGTGATATCCCGGGTGCTATTACAGATAGCGCAATAAATCAAAGTGCATTGTCTGTAGGAGTCCCTGGCGCATGAATCTGTGCAGCGGGAACGACCTCGGACCACCAGGGGCTGAGAAAACGTCCGTCTCATGGGGCCGGACACTCAGGGTCAGTGAAAAATCCAATATATATCTGGTGATATCTCGGCTGCTATTACAGATAGCGCAATAAATCAAAGTGCATTGTCTGTAGGAGGCCCTGGCGCATGAATCTGTGCAGCGGGAACGACCTCGGACCACCAGGGGCCGAGACAACCCCCGTCTCATGGGGCCGGACACTCAGGGTCTGGGAAAAATCCAATATATATCCGGTGATATCTCGGGTCCTATTACAGATAGCGAAATAAATCAAAGTGCATTGTCTGTAGGAGACCCTGGCGCATGAATCTGTGCAGCGGGAACGACCTCGGACCACCAGGGACCGAGGAAACCACAGTCTCATGGGGCCGGACACTCAGGGTCAGGGGAAAATCCAATATATATCTGGTGATATCTCGGGTGCTATAAGATATAGCGCAATAAACCAAAGTGAATTATCTGCAGGAGGACCTGGCGCATGAATCTGTGCAACCGGAACGACCTCGGACCACCAGGGGCCGAGAAAACCACCGTCCCGAGGGGCCGGACACTTAGGGTCAGTGAAAAATCCAATATATATCTGGTGATATCACGGGTGCTATTACAGATAGCGCAATAAATCAAAGTGAATTATCTGCAGGAGGCCCTGGCGCATGAATCTGTGCAACGGGAACGACCTCGGACCACCAGGGGGAGAGAAAACCACAGTCTCATGGGGCCGGACGCTCAGGGTCAGGGAAAAATCCAATATATATCTGGCGATATCTTGGGTGCTATTAGAGATAGCGCAATAAACCAAAGTGAATTATCTCCAGGAGAACCTGGCGCATGAATCTGTGCAACGGGAACGACCTCGGACCACCAGGGGCCGAAAAAACCACAGTCTCATGGGGCGGGACACTCAGGGTCAGGGGAAAATCCAATATATATCTGGTGATATCCCGGGTGCTATTACAGATAGCGCAATAAATCAAAGTGCATTGTCTGTAGGAATCCCTGGCGCATGAATCTGTGCAGCGGGAACGACCTCGGACCACCAGGGGCCGAGACAACCACCGTCTCATGGGGCCGGACACTCAGGGTCTGGGAAAAATCCAATATATATCCGGTGATATCTCGGGTGCTATTACAGATAGCGCAATAAATCAAAGTGCATTGTCTGTAGGAATCCCTGGCGCATGAATCTGTGCAGCGAGAACGACCTCGGACCACCAGGGGCCGAGAAAATCAGCGTCTCATGGGGCCGGACAGTCAGGGTCAGGGAGAAATCCTATATGTATCTGGTGATATCTCGGGTGCTATTAGAGATAGCGCAATAAATCGAAGTAAATTATCTGCAGGGGGCCCTGGCGCATGAATCTGTGCAGCGGGAACGACCTCGGACCACCAGGGGCCGAGAAAACCACAGTCTCATGGGGCCGGACACTCAGGGTCAGGGGAAAATCCAATATATATCTGGTGATATCTCGGGTGCTATTTGAGATAGCGCAATAAACCAAAGTGAATTATCTGCAGGAGGCCCTGGCGCATGAATCCGTGCAGCGGGAACGACCTCGGAACACCAGGGGCCGAAAAAACCACAGTCTCATGGGGCCGGACACTCAGGGTCAGGGGAAAATCCAATATATATCTGGTGATATCTCGGGTCCTATTACAGATAGCGCAATAAATCAAAGTGCATTGTCTGTAGGAGGCCGTGGCGCATGAATCTGGGCAGCGGGAACGACCTCGGACCACCAGGGACCGAGGAAACCACAGTCTCATGGGGCCGGACACTCAGGGTCAGGGGAAAATCCAATATATATCTGGTGATATCTCTGGTGCTATTAGATATAGCGCAATAAACCAAAGTGAATTATCTGCAGGAGGACCTGCCGCATGAATCTGTGCAACGGGAACGACCTCGGACCACCAGGGGCCGAGAAAACCACCGTCCCGAGGGGCCGGACACTTAGGGTCAGTGAAAAATCCAATATATATCTGGTGATATCACGGGTGCTATTGCAGATAGCGCAATAAATCAAAGTGAATTATCTGCAGGAGGCCCTGGCGCATGAATCTGTGCAACGGCAACGACCTCGGACCACCAGGTGCCGAAAAAACCACAGTCCCATGGGGCGGGACACTCAGGGTCAGGGGAAAATCCAATATATATCTGGTGATATCTCGGGTGTTATTAGAGATACCGCAATAAACCAAAGTGAATTATCTGCAGGAGGACCTGGCGCATGAATCTGTGCAACGGGAACGACCTCGGACCACCAGGGGCCGAGAAAACGACAGTCTCAAGGGGCCGGACACTCAGGGTCAGGGGAAAGTCCAATATATATCTGGTGATATCTCGGGTGCTATTACAGATAGCGCAATAAATCAAAGTGCATTGTCTGTAGGAGGACCTGGCGTATAAATGTGGCCAGCGGGAACGACCTCGGACCACCAGGGGCCGAGAAAACCACTGTCTCATGGGGCCGGACACTCAGGGTCAGGGGAAAATCCAATATTTATCTGGTGGTATCTCGGGTGCTATTACAGATAGCGCAATAAATCAAAGTGCATTGCCTGTAGGAGGCCCTGGCGTACGAATCTGTGCATCGGGAACGACCTCGGACCACCAGGGGCCGAGACAACCACCGTCTCATGGGGCCGGACACTCAGGGTCAGGGGAAAATCCAATATTTATCTGGTGGTATCTCGGGTGCTATTACAGATAGCGCAATAAATCAAAGTGCATTGCCTGTAGGAGGCCCTGGCGTACGAATCTGTGCATCGGGAACGACCTCGGACCACCAGGGGTCGAGACAACCACCGTCTCATGGGGCCGGACACTCAGGGTCAGGGAAAAATCCAATATATATCTGGTGATATCCCGGGTGCTATTACAGATAGCGCAATAAATCAAATTGCATTGTCTGTAGGAGTCCCTGGCGCATGAATCTGTGCAGCGGGAACGACCTCGGACCACCAGGGGCCGAGACAACCACTGTCTCATGGGGCCGGACACTCAGGGTCTGCGAAAAATCCAATATATATCCGGTGATATCTCGGGTCCTATTACAGATAGCGAAATAAATCAAAGTGCATTGTCTGTAGGAGACCCTGGCGCATGAATCTGTGCAGCGGGAACGACCTCGGACCACCAGGGACCGAGGAAACCATACTCTCATGGGGCCGGACACTCAGGGTCAGGGGAAAATCCAATATATATCTGGTGATATCTCGGGTGCTATAAGATATAGCGCAATAAACCAAAGTGAATTATCTGCAGGAGGACCTGGCGCATGAATCTGTGCAACCGGAACGACCTCGGACCACCAGGAGCCGAGAAAACCACCGTCCCGAGGGGCCGGACCCTTAGGGTCAGTGAAAAATCCAATATATATCTGGTGATATCACGGGTGCTATTACAGATAGCGCAATAAATCAAAGTGAATTATCTGCAGGAGGCCCTGGCGCATGAATCTGTGCAACGGGAACGACCTCGCACCACCAGGGGCCGAGACAACCACCGTCTCATGGGGCCGGACACTCAGGGTCTGGGAAAAATCCAATATATATCCGGTGATATCTCGGGTCCTATTACAGATAGCGAAATAAATCAAAGTGCATTGTCTGTAGGAATCCCTGGCGCATGAATCTGTGCAGCGGGAACGACCTCGGACCACCAGGGGCCGGACACTAAGGGTCAGGGAAAAATCCAATATATATCTGGTTATATCTCGGGTGCTATTACAGATAGCGCAATAAATCAAAGTGAATTATCTGCAGGAGGCCCTGGCGCATGAATCTGTGCAACGGGAACGACCTCGGACCACCAGGGGCCGAAAAAACCACAGTCTCATGGGGCCGGACACTCAGGGTCAGGGGAAAATCCAATATATATCTGGTGATATCTCGGGTGCTATTAGAGATAGCGCAATAAACCAAAGTGAATTATCTGCAGGAGGACCTGGCGCATGAATCTGTGCAACGGGAATGACCTCGGACCACCAGGGGCCGAGAAAACGACAGTCTCAAGGGGCCGGACACTCAGGGTCAGGGGAAAATCCAATATGGATCTGGTGATATCTCGGGTGCTATTACAGATAGCGCAATAAATCAAAGTGCATTGTCTGTAGGAGGCCCTGGCGCATGAATCTGTGCAGCGGGAACGACCTCGGACCACCAGGGGCCGAGAAAACCACCGTCTCATTGTGCCGGATATTCAGGGACAGTGAAAAATCCAATATATATCTGGTGATATCTCGTGTGCTATTACAGATAGCGCAATAAATCAAAGTGCATTGTCTGTAGGAGGCCCTGGCGCATGAATCTGTGCAGCGGGAACGACCTCGGACCACCAGGGGCCGAGAAAACCACAGTCTCATGGGGCCGGACACTCAGGGTCAGGGGAAAATCCAATATATATCTGGTGATATCTCGTGTCCTATTACAGATAGCGAAATAAATCAAAGTGCATTGTCTGTAGGAGACCCTGGCGCATGAATATGTGCAGCGGGAACGACCTCGGACCACCAGGAACCGAGGAAACCACAGTCTCATGGGGCCGGACACTCAGGGTCAGGGGAAAATCCAATATATATCTGGTGATATCTCGGGTGCTATTAGATATAGCGCAATAAACCAAAGTGAATTATCTGCAGGAGGACCTGGCGCATGAATCTGTGCAACGGGAACGACCTCGGACCACCAGGGGCCGAGAAAACTAGCGTCCCGAGGGGCCGGACACTCAGGGTCAGGGAAAAATCCAGCATATATCTGGTGATATCTCGGGTGCTCTTACAGATAGCGCAATAAACCAAAGTGAATTATCTGCAGGAGAACCTGGCGCATGAATCTGTGCAACGGGAACGACCTCGGACCACCAGGGGCCGAAAAAACCACAGTCTCATGGGGCGGGACACTCAGGGTCAGGGGAAAATCCAATATATATCTGGTGATATCTCGGGTGCTATTAGAGATAGCGCAATAAACCAAAGTGAATTATCTGCAGGAGGAGCTGGCGCATGAATCTGTGCAACGGGAACGACCTCGGACCACCAGGGGCCGAGAAAACGACAGTCTCATGGGGCCGGACACTCAGGGTCAGGGAAAAATCCAATATATATCTGGTGATATCTCGGGTGCTATTACAGATAGCGCAATAAATCAAAGTGCATTGTCTGTAGGAGGACCTGGCGCATAAATGCGGCCAGCGGGAACGACCTCGGACCACCAGGGGCCGAGAAAACCACCGTCTCATGGGGCCGGACACTCAGGGTCAGGGGAAAATCCAATATTTATCTGGTGATATCTCGGGTGCTATTACAGATAGCGCAATAAATCAAAGTGCATTGTCTGTAGGAGGCCACGGCGCCCGAATCTGTGCATCGGGAACGACCTCGGACCACCAGGGGCCGAGGCAACCACCGTCTCATGGGGCCGGACACTCAGGGTCAGGGAAAAATCCAATATATATCTGGTGATATCTCGGCTGCTATTACAGATAGCGCAATGAATCAAAGTGCATTGTCTGTAGGAGGCCCTGGCGCATGAATCTGTGCAGCGGGAACGACCTCGGACCACCAGGGGCCGAGACAACCACCGTCTCATGGGGCCGGACACTCAGGGTCTGGGAAAAATCCAATATATATCTGGTGATATCTTGGGTGCTATTAGAGATAGCGCAATAAACCAAAGTGGATTATCTGCAGGAGAACCTGGCGCATGAATCTGTGCAACGGGAACGACCTCGGACCACCAGGGGCCGAAAAAACCACAGTCTCATGGGGCGGGACACTCAGGGTCAGGGGAAAATCCAATATATATCTGGTGATATCTCGGGTGCTATTACAGATAGCGCACTAAATCAAAGTATATTGTCTGTAGGAGGCCCTGGCGCATGAATCTGTGCAGCGGGAACTACCTCGGACCACCAGGGGCCGAGAAAATCAGCGTCTCATGGGGCCGGACGTTCAGGGTCAGGGAGAAATCCTATATATATCTGGTGATATCTCGGGTGCTATTAGAGATAGCGCAATAAATCAAAGTAAATTATCTGCAGGGCGCCCTGGCGCATGAATCTGTGCAGCGGGAACGACCTCCGACCACCAGGGGCCGAGAAAACCACAGTCTCATGGGGCCGGACACTCAGGGTCAGGGTAAAATCCAATATATATCTGGTGATATCTCGGGTGCTATTACAGATAGCGCAATAAATCAAAGTGCATTGTCTGTAGGAGTCCCTGGCGCATGAATTTGTGCAGCGGGAACGACCTCGGACCACCAGGGGCCGAGAAACCGTCCGTCTCATGGGGCCGGACACTCAGGGTCAGTGAAAAATCCAATATATATCTGGTGATATCTCGGCTGCTATTACAGATAGCGCAATAAGTCAAAGTGCATTGTCTGTAGGAGGCCCTGGCGCATGAATCTGTGTAGCGGGAACGACCTCGGACCACCAGGGGCCGAGACAACCACCATCTCATGCGGCCGGACACTCATGGTCTGGGAAAAATCCAATATATCTGGTGATATCTCGGGTGCTATTACAGATAGCGCAATAAATCAAACTGCATTGTCTGTAGGAGGCCCTGGCGCATGAATCTGTGCAGCGGGAACGACCTCGGACAACCAGGGGCCGAGAAAACCACCGTCTCATGGGGCCGGACACTCAGGGTCAGGGAAAAATCCAATATATATCTGGTGATATCTCGGGTGCTATTAGAGATAGCGCAATAAACCAAAGTGAGTTATCTGCAGGAGGCCCTGGCGCCTGAATCTGTGCAGCGGGAACGACCTCGGACCACCAGGGGCCGAGAAAACCACCGTCTCATGGGGCCGGACACTCAGGGTCAGGGGAAAATGCAATATATATCTGGTGATATCTCGGGTGCTATTACAGATAGCGCAATAAATCAAAGTGCATTGTCTGTAGGAGGCCCTGGCGCATGAATCTGTGCAGCGGGAACGACCTCGGACCACCAGGGGCCGAGAAAACCACCGTCTCATGGGGCCGGAAACTCAGGTTCAGGGAAAAATCCAATATATATCTGGTGATATCTCGGGTGCTATTAGAGATAGCGCAATAAACTAAAGTGAGTTATCTGCAGGAGGCCCTGGCGCCTGAATCTCTGCAGCGGGAACGACCTCGGACCACCAGGGGCCGAAAAAACCACAGTCTCATGGGGCCGGACACTCAGGGTCAGGGGAAAATCCAATATATATCTGGTGATATCTCGGGTGCTATTACAGATAGCGCAATAAATCAAAGTGCATTGTCTGTAGGATGCCCTGGCGCATGAATCTGTGCAGCGGGAACGACCTCGGACAACAAGGGGCCGAGAAAACCACCGTCTCATGGGGCCGGACACTCAGGGTCAGGGGAAAATCCAATATATATCTGGTGATATCTCGGGTGCTATTACAGATAGCGCAATAAATCAAAGTGCATTGTCTGTAGGAGGACCTGGCGCATAAATGCGGCCAGCGGGAACGACCTCGGACCACCAGGGGCCGAGAAAACCACCGTCTCATGGGGCCGGACACTCAGGGTCAGGGGAAAATCCAATATTTATCTGGTGATATCTCGGGTGCTATTACAGATAGCGCAATAAATCAAAGTGCATTGTCTGTAGGAGGCCATGGCGCCCGAATCTGTGCATCGGGAACGACCTCGGACCACCAGGGGCCGAGGCAACCACCGTCTCATGGGGCCGGACACTCAGGGTCAGGGAAAAATCCAATATATATCTGGTGATATCTCGGCTGCTATTACAGATAGCGCAATAAATCAAAGTGCATTGTCTGTAGGAGGCCCTGGCGCATGAATCTGTGCAGCGGGAACGACCTCGGACCACCAGGGGCCGAGACAACCACCGTCTCATGGGGCCGGACACTCAGGGTCTGGGAAAAATCCAATATATATCTGGTGATATCTTGGGTGCTATTAGAGATAGCGCAATAAACCAAAGTGGATTATCTGCAGGAGAACCTGGCGCATGAATCTGTGCAACGGGAACGACCTCGGACCACCAGGGGCCGAAAAAACCACAGTCTCATGGGGCGGGACACTCAGGGTCAGGGGAAAATCCAATATATATCTGGTGATATCTCGGGTGCTATTACAGATAGCGCACTAAATCAAAGTATATTGTCTGTAGGAGGCCCTGGCGCATGAATCTGTGCAGCGGGAACTACCTCGGACCACCAGGGGCCGAGAAAATCAGCGTCTCATGGGGCCGGACGTTCAGGGTCAGGGAGAAATCCTATATATATCTGGTGATATCTCGGGTGCTATTAGAGATAGCGCTATAAATCAAAGTAAATTATCTGCAGGGCGCCCTGGCGCATGAATCTGTGCAGCGGGAACGACCTCGGACCACCAGGGGCCGAAAAAACCACAGTCTCATGGGGCCGGACACTCAGGGTCAGGGGAAAATCCAATATATATCTGGTGATATCTCGGGTGCTATTACAGATAGCGCAATAAATCAAAGTGCATTGTCTGTAGGAGTCCCTGGCGCATGAATTTGTGCAGCGGGAACGACCTCGGACCACCAGGGGCCGAGAAACCGTCCGTCTCATGGGGCCGGACACTCAGGGTCAGTGAAAAATCCAATATATATCTGGTGATATCTCGGCTGCTATTACAGATAGCGCAATAAGTCAAAGTGCATTGTCTGTAGGAGGCCCTGGCGCATGAATCTGTGTAGCGGGAACGACCTCGGACCACCAGGGGCCGAGACAACCACCATCTCATGCGGCCGGACACTCATGGTCTGGGAAAAATCCAATATATCTGGTGATATCTCGGGTGCTATTAGAGATAGCGCAATTAATCAAAGTGCATTGTCTGTAGGAGGCCCTGGCGCATGAATCTGTGCAGCGGGAACGACCTCGGAGCACCAGGGGCCGAGAAAACCACCGTCTCATGGGGCCGGACACTCAGGGTCAGGGGAAAATCCAATATATCTGGTGATATCTCGGGTGCTATTAGAGATAGCGCAATAAATCAAAGTGCATTGTCTGTAGGAGGCCCTGGCGCATGAATCTTTGCAGCGGGAACGACCTCGGACCACCAGGGGCCGAGAAAACTACAGTCTCATGGGGCCGGACACTCAGGGTCTGGGGAAAATCCAATATATATCTGGTGATATCTGGGGTCCTATTACAGATAGCGAAATAAACCAAAGTGAATTATCTGCAGGAGGCCCTGGCGCATGAATCTGTGCAGCGGAAACGACCTCGGTCCACCAGGGGCCGAGAAAACCGCCGTCTCATGGGGCTGGACACTCAGGGAGAGGGAAATATCCAATATATATCTGGTGATATCTCGGGTGCTATTACAGATAGCGCAATAAATCAAAGTGCATTGTCTGTAGGAGGCCGTGGCGCATGAATCTGGGCAGCGGGAACGACCTCGGACCACCAGGGGCCGAGAAGACCACCGTCTCATGGGGCCGGCCACTCAGGGTCAGGGGAAAATCCAATATATATCTGGTGATATCTCGGGTGCTATTAGAGATAGCGCAATAAACCAAAGTGAATTATCTGCAGGAGGCCCTGGCGCATGCATCTGTGCAGCGGGAACGACCTCGGACCACCAGGGGCCGAGAAAACCACCGTCTCATGGGGCCGGACACTCAGGGTCAGGGGAAAATTCAATATATATCTGGTGATATCTCGGGTGCTATTACAGATAGCGCAATAAATCAAAGTGCATTGTCTGTAGGAGGCCCTGGCGCATGAATCTGTGCAGCGGGAACGACCTCGGACCACCTGGGGCCGAGAAAACCACAGTCTCATGGGGCCGGGCACTCAGGGTCAGGGGAAAATCCAATATATATCTGGTGATATCTCGGGTCCTATTACAGATAGCGCAATAAATCAAAGTGCATTGTCTGTAGGAGGCCGTGGCGCAAGAAGCTGTGCAGCGGGAACGACCTCGGACCACCAGGGGTCGAGAAAACCACCGTCTCATGGGGCCGGACACTCAGGGTCAGGGGAAAATGCAATATATATCTGGTGATATCTCGGGTGCTATTACAGATAGCGCAATAAATCAAAGTGCATTGTCTGTAGGAGGCCCTGGCGCATGAATCTGTGCAGCGGGAACGACCTCGGACCACCAGGGGCCGAGAAAACCACCGTCTCATGGGGCCGGACACTCAGGGTCAGGGAAAAATCCAATATATATCTGGTGATATCTCGGGTGCTATTAGAGATAGCGCAATAAACCAAAGTGAGTTATCTGCAGGAGGCCCTGGCGGCTGAATCTGTGCAGCGGGAACGACCTCGGACCACCAGGGGCCGAAAAAACCACAGTCTCATGGGGCCGGACACTCAGGGTCGGGGGAAAATCCAATATATATCTGTTGATATCTCGGGTGCTATTACAGATAGCGAAATAAACCAAAGTGAATTATCTGCAGGAGGCCCTGGCGCATGAATCTGTGCAGCGGAAACGACCTCGGTCCACCAGGGGCCGAGAAAACCGCCGTCTCATGGGGCTGGACACTCAGGGAGAGGGAAATATCCAATATATATCTGGTGATATCTCGGGTGCTATTACAGATAGCGCAATAAATCAAAGTGCATTGTCTGTAGGAGGCCGTGGCGCATGAATCTGGGCAGCGGGAACGACCTCGGACCACCAGGGGCCGAGAAGACCACCGTCTCATGGGGCCGGCCACTCAGGGTCAGGGGAAAATCCAATATATATCTGGTGATATCTCGGGTGCTATTAGAGATAGCGCAATAAACCAAAGTGAATTATCTGCAGGAGGCCCTGGCGCATGCATCTGTGCAGCGGGAACGACCTCGGACCACCAGGGGCCGAGAAAACCACCGTCTCATGGGGCCGGACACTCAGGGTCAGGGGAAAATCCAATATTTATCTGGTGATATCTCGGGTGCTATTACAGATAGCGCAATAAATCAAAGTGCATTGTCTGTAGGAGGCCATGGCGCCCGAATCTGTGCATCGGGAACGACCTCGGACCACCAGGGGCCGAGGCAACCACCGTCTCATGGGGCCGGACACTCAGGGTCAGGGAAAAATCCAATATATATCTGGTGATATCTCGGCTGCTATTACAGATAGCGCAATAAATCAAAGTGCATTGTCTGTAGGAGGCCCTGGCGCATGAATCTGTGCAGCGGGAACGACCTCGGACCACCAGGGGCCGAGACAACCACCGTCTCATGGGGCCGGACACTCAGGGTCTGGGAAAAATCCAATATATATCTGGTGATATCTTGGGTGCTATTAGAGATAGCGCAATAAACCAAAGTGGATTATCTGCAGGAGAACCTGGCGCATGAATCTGTGCAACGGGAACGACCTCGGACCACCAGGGGCCGAAAAAACCACAGTCTCATGGGGCGGGACACTCAGGGTCAGGGGAAAATCCAATATATATCTGGTGATATCTCGGGTGCTATTACAGATAGCGCACTAAATCAAAGTATATTGTCTGTAGGAGGCCCTGGCGCATGAATCTGTGCAGCGGGAACTACCTCGGACCACCAGGGGCCGAGAAAATCAGCGTCTCATGGGGCCGGACGTTCAGGGTCAGGGAGAAATCCTATATATATCTGGTGATATCTCGGGTGCTATTAGAGATAGCGCTATAAATCAAAGTAAATTATCTGCAGGGCGCCCTGGCGCATGAATCTGTGCAGCGGGAACGACCTCCGACCACCAGGGGCCGAGAAAACCACAGTCTCATGGGGCCGGACACTCAGGGTCAGGGTAAAATCCAATATATATCTGGTGATATCTCGGGTGCTATTACAGATAGCGAAATAAATCAAAGTGCATTGTCTGTAGGAGTCCCTGGCGCATGAATTTGTGCAGCGGGAACGACCTCGGACCACCAGGGGCCGAGAAACCGTCCGTCTCATGGGGCCGGACACTCAGGGTCAGTGAAAAATCCAATATATATCTGGTGATATCTCGGCGGCTATTACAGATAGCGCAATAAGTCAAAGTGCATTGTCTGTAGGAGGCCCTGGCGCATGAATCTGTGTAGCGGGAACGACCTCGGACCACCAGGGGCCGAGACAACCACCATCTCATGCGGCCGGACACTCATGGTCTGGGAAAAATCCAATATATCTGGTGATATCTCGGGTGCTATTAGAGATAGCGCAATTAATCAAAGTGCATTGTCTGTGGGAGGCCCTGGCGCATGAATCTGTGCAGCGGGAACGACCTCGGAGCACCAGGGGCCGAGAAAACCACCGTCTCATGGGGCCGGACACTCAGGGTCAGGGGAAAATCCAATATATCTGGTGATATCTCGGGTGCTATTAGAGATAGCGCAATAAATCAAAGTGCATTGTCTGTAGGAGGCCCTGGCGCATGAATCTTTGCAGCGGGAACGACCTCGGACCACCAGGGGCCGAGAAAACTACAGTCTCATGGGGCCGGACACTCAGGGTCTGGGGAAAATCCAATATATATCTGGTGATATCTGGGGTCCTATTACAGATAGCGAAATAAACCAAAGTGAATTATCTGCAGGAGGCCCTGGCGCATGAATCTGTGCAGCGGAAACGACCTCGGTCCACCAGGGGCCGAGAAAACCGCCGTCTCATGGGGCTGGACACTCAGGGAGAGGGAAATATCCAATATATATCTGGTGATATCTCGGGTGCTATTACAGATAGCGCAAGAAATCAAAGTGCATTGTCTGTAGGAGGCCGTGGCGCATGAATCTGGGCAGCGGGAACGACCTCGGACCACCAGGGGCCGAGAAGACCACCGTCTCATGGGGCCGGCCACTCAGGGTCAGGGGAAAATCCAATATATATCTGGTGATATCTCGGGTGCTATTAGAGATAGCGCAATAAACCAAAGTGAATTATCTGCAGGAGGCCCTGGCGCATGCATCTGTGCAGCGGGAACGACCTCGGACCACCAGGGGCCGAGAAAACCACCGTCTCATGGGGCCGGACACTCAGGGACAGGGGAAAATTCAATATATATCTGGTGATATCTCGGGTGCTATTACAGATAGCGCAATAAATCAAAGTGCATTGTCTGTAGGAGGCCCTGGCGCATGAATCTGTGCAGCGGGAACGACCTCGGACAACAAGGGGCCGAGAAAACCACCGTCTCATGGGGCCGGACACTCAGGGTCAGGGAAAAATCCAATATATATCTGGTGATATCTCGGGTGCTATTAGAGATAGCGCAATAAATCAAAGTAAATTATCTGCAGGGGGTCCTGGCGCATGAATCTGTGCAGCGGGAACGACCTCGGACCACCAGGGGCCGAGAAAACCACCGTCTCATGGGGCCGGACACTCAGGGTCTGGGAAAAATCCAATATATATCTGGTGATATCTCGGGTGCTATTAGAGATAGCGCAATAAACCAAAGTGAGTTATCTGCAGGAGGCCCTGGCGGCTGAATCTGTGCAGCGGGAACGACCTCGGACCACCAGGGGCCGAAAAAACCACAGTCTCATGGGGCCGGACACTCAGGGTCGGGGGAAAATCCAATATATATCTGTTGATATCTCGGGTGCTATTACAGATAGCGAAATAAACCAAAGTGAATTATCTGCAGGAGGCCCTGGCGCATGAATCTGTGCAGCGGAAACGACCACGGTCCACCAGGGGCCGAGAAAACCGCCGTCTCATGGGGCTGGACACTCAGGGAGAGGGAAATATCCAATATATATCTGGTGATATCTCGGGTGCTATTACAGATAGCGCAATAAATCAAAGTGCATTGTCTGTAGGAGGCCCTGGCGCATGAATCTGTGAAGCGGGAACGACCTCGGACAACCAGGGGCCGAGAAAACCACAGTCTCATGGGGCCGGACACTCAGGGTCAGGGAAAAATCCAATATATATCTGGTGATATCTCGGGTGCTATTAGAGATAGCGCAATAAACCAAAGTGAGTTATCTGCAGGAGGCCCTGGCGCCTGAATCTGTGCAGCGGGAACGACCTCGGACCACCAGGGGCCGCGAAAACCACCGTCTCATGGGGCCGGACACTCAGGGTCAGGGGAAAATGCAATATATATCTGGTGATATCTCGGGTGCTATTACAGATAGCGCAGTAAATCAAAGTGCATTGTCTGTAGGAGGCCCTGGCGCATGAATCTGTGCAGCGGGAACGACCTCGGACCACCAGGGGCCGAGAAAACCACCGTCTCATGGGGCCGGAAACTCAGGTTCAGGGAAAAATCCAATATATATCTGGTGATATCTCGGGTGCTATTAGAGATAGCGCAATAAACTAAAGTGAGTTATCTGCAGGAGGCCCTGGCGCCTGAATCTCTGCAGCGGGAACGACCTCGGACCACCAGGGGCCGAAAAAACCACAGTCTCATGGGGCCGGACACTCAGGGTCAGGGGAAAATCCAATATATATCTGGTGATATCTCGGGTGCTATTACAGATAGCGCAATAAATCAAAGTGCATTGTCTGTAGGAGGCCCTGGCGCATGAATCTGTGCAGCGGGAACGACCTCGGACAACAAGGGGCCGAGAAAACCACCGTCTCATGGGGCCGGACACTCAGGGTCAGGGGAAAATGCAATATATATCTGGTGATATCTCGGGTGCTATTAGAGATAGCGCAATAAATCAAAGTAAATTATCTGCAGGGGGTCCTGGCGCATGAATCTGTGCAGCGGGAACGACCTCGGACCACCAGGGGCCGAGAAAACCACCGTCTCATGGGGCCGGACACTCAGGGTCAGGGAAAAATCCAATATATATCTGGTGATATCTCGGGTGCTATTAGAGATAGCGCAATAAACCAAAGTGAGTTATCTGCAGGAGGCCCTGGCGGCTGAATCTGTGCAGCGGGAACGACCTCGGACCACCAGGGGCCGAAAAAACCACAGTCTCATGGGGCCGGACACTCAGGGTCGGGGGAAAATCCAATATATATCTGTTGATATCTCGGGTGCTATTACAGATAGCGAAATAAACCAAAGTGAATTATCTGCAGGAGGCCCTGGCGCATGAATCTGTGCAGCGGAAACGACCACGGTCCACCAGGGGCCGAGAAAACCGCCGTCTCATGGGGCTGGACACTCAGGGAGAGGGAAATATCCAATATATATCTGGTGATATCTCGGGTGCTATTACAGATAGCGCAATAAATCAAAGTGCATTGTCTGTAGGAGGCCGTGGCGCATGAATCTGGGCAGCGGGAACGACCTCGGACCACCAGGGGCCGAGAAGACCACCGTCTCATGGGGCCGTCCACTCAGGGTCAGGGGAAAATCCAATATATATCTGGTGATATCTCGGGTGCTATTAGAGATAGCGCAATAAACCAAAGTGAATTATCTGCAGGAGGCCCTGGCGCATGCATCTGTGCAGCGGGAACGACCTCGGACCACCAGGGGCCGAGAAAACCACCGTCTCATGGGGCCGGACACTCAGGGTCAGGGGAAAATTCAATATATATCTGGTGATATCTCGGGTGCTATTACAGATAGCGCAATAAATCAAAGTGCATTGTCTGTAGGAGGCCCTGGCGCATGAATCTGTGCAGCGGGAACGACCTCGGACCACCAGGGGCCGAGAAAACCACAGTCTCATGGGGCCGGGCACTCAGGGTCAGGGGAAAATCCAATATATATCTGGTGATATCTCGGGTCCTATTACAGATAGCGCAATAAATCAAAGTGCATTGTCTGTAGGAGGCCCTGGCGCATGAATCTGTGAAGCGGGAACGACCTCGGACAACCAGGGGCCGAGAAAACCACAGTCTCATGGGGCCGGACACTCAGGGTCAGGGAAAAATCCAATATATATCTGGTGATATCTCGGGTGCTATTAGAGATAGCGCAATAAACCAAAGTGAGTTATCTGCAGGAGGCCCTGGCGCCTGAATCTGTGCAGCGGGAACGACCTCGGACCACCAGGGGCCGCGAAAACCACCGTCTCATGGGGCCGGACACTCAGGGTCAGGGGAAAATGCAATATATATCTGGTGATATCTCGGGTGCTATTACAGATAGCGCAGTAAATCAAAGTGCATTGTCTGTAGGAGGCCCTGGCGCATGAATCTGTGCAGCGGGAACGACCTCGGACCACCAGGGGCCGAGAAAACCACCGTCTCATGGGGCCGGAAACTCAGGTTCAGGGAAAAATCCAATATATATCTGGTGATATCTCGGGTGCTATTAGAGATAGCGCAATAAACTAAAGTGAGTTATCTGCAGGAGGCCCTGGCGCCTGAATCTCTGCAGCGGGAACGACCTCGGACCACCAGGGGCCGAAAAAACCACAGTCTCATGGGGCCGGACACTCAGGGTCAGGGGAAAATCCAATATATATCTGGTGATATCTCGGGTGCTATTACAGATAGCGCAATAAATCAAAGTGCATTGTCTGTAGGAGGCCCTGGCGCATGAATCTGTGCAGCGGGAACGACCTCGGACAACAAGGGGCCGAGAAAACCACCGTCTCATGGGGCCGGACACTCAGGGTCAGGGAAAAATCCAATATATATCTGGTGATATCTCGGGTGCTATTAGAGATAGCGCAATAAACCAAAGTGAGTTATCTGCAGGAGGCCCTGGCGCCTGAATCTGTGCAGCGGGAACGACCTCGGACCACCAGGGGCCGAAAAAACCACAGTCTCATGGGGCCGGACACTCATGGTCCGGGGAAAATCCAATATATATCTGGTGATATCTCGGGTCCTATTACAGATAGCGCAATAAATCAAAGTGCATTGTCTGTAGGAGGCCGTGGCGCATGAATCTGGGAAGCGGGAACGACCTCGGACCACCAGGGGCCGAGAAGACCACCGTCTCATGGGGCCGGCCACTCAGGGTCAGGGGAAAATCCAATATATATCTGGTGATATCTCGGGTGCTATTACAGATAGCGCAATAAATCAAAG
The DNA here is from genome assembly GCF_051020985.1 of Nomia melanderi. NCBI lineage: Eukaryota > Metazoa > Arthropoda > Insecta > Hymenoptera > Halictidae > Nomia > Nomia melanderi. The sequence goes on from NW_027475130.1 coordinate 2,100,202, forward strand.
TGCATTGTCTGTAGGAGGCCCTGGCGCATGAATCTGTGCAGCGGGAACGACCTCGCACCACCAGGGGCCGAGAAAACCACCGTCTCATGGGGCCGGACACTCAGGGTCAGGGAAAAATCCAATATATATCTGGTGATATCTCGGGTGCTATTAGAGATAGCGCAATAAACCAAAGTGAGTTATCTGCAGGAGGCCCTGGCGCCTGAATCTGTGCAGCGGGAACGACCTCGGACCACCAGAGGCCGAGAAAACCACCGTCTCATGGGGCCGGACACTCAGGGTCAGGGGAAAATCCAATATATATGTGGTGATATCTCGGGTGCTATTAGAGATAGCGCAATATACCAAAGTGAATTATCTGCAGGAGGCCCTGGCGCATAAATCTGGGCAGCGGGAACGACCTCGGACCACCAGGGGCCGAGAAGACCACCGTCCCATGGGGCCGGCCACTCAGGGTCAGGGGAAAATCCAATATATATCTGGTGATATCTCGGCTGCTATTACAGATAGCGCAATAAATCAAAGTGCATTGACTGTAGGAGGCCCTGGCGCATGAATCTGTGCAGCGGGAACGACCTCGGACCACCAGGGGCCGAGACAACCACCGTCTCATGGGGCCGGACACTCAGGGTCAGGGAAAAATCCAATATATATCTGGTGATATCTCGGGTGCTATTAGAGATAGCGCAATAAACCAAAGTGAATTATCTGCAGGAGGCCCTGGCGCATGAATCTGTGCAGCGGGAACGACCTCGGACCACCAGGGGCCGAGAAAACCACCGTCTCATGGGGCCGGACACTCAGTGTCAGGGGAAAATCCAATATATATCTGGTGATATCTCGGGTGCTATTAGAGATAGCGCAATATACCAAAGTGAATTATCTGCAGGAGGCCCTGGCGCATGAATCTGGGCAGCGGGAACGACCTCGGACCACCAGGGGCCGAGAAGACCACCGTCTCATGGGGCCGGCCACTCAGGGTCAGGGGAAAATCCAATATATATCTGGTGATATCTCGGGTGCAATTAGAGATAGCGCAATAAGTCAAAGGGAATTATCTGCAGGAGGCCCTGGCGCATGCATCTGTGCAGCGGGAACGACCTCGGACCACCAGGGGCCGAGACAACCACCGTCTCATGGGGCCGGACACTCAGGGTCAGGGAAAAATCCAATATATATCTGGTGATATCTCGGGTGCTATTAGAGATAGCGCAATAAATCAAAGTGCATTGCCTGTAGGAGTCCCTGGCGCATGAATCTGTGCAGCGGGAACGACCTCCGACCACCAGGGGCCGAGAAATCGTCCGTCTCATGGGGCCGGACACTCAGGGTCTGGGAAAAATCCAATATATATCCGGTGATATCTCGGGTGCTATTACAGATAGCGCAATAAATCAAAGTGCATTGTCTGTAGGAGGCCCTGACGCATGAAGCGGTGCAGCGGGAACGACCTCGGACCACCAGGGGCCGAGAAAATCAGCGTCTCATGGGGTCGGACAGTCAGGGTCAGGGAGAAATCCTATATATATATCTGGCGATATCTCGGGTGCTATTAGAGATAGCGCAATAAATCAAAGTAAATTATCTGCAGGGGGTCCTGGCGCATGAATCTGTGCAGCGGGAACGACCTCGGACCACCAGGGGCCGAGAAGACCACCGTCTCATGGGGCCGGCCACTCAGGGTCAGGGGAAAATCCAATATATATCTGGTGATATCTCGGGTGCTATTAGAGATAGCGCAATAAACTAAAGTGAGTTATCTGCAGGAGGCCCTGGCGCCTGAATCTCTGCAGCGGGAACGACCTCGGACCACCAGGGGCCGAAAAAACCACAGTCTCATGGGGCCGGACACTCAGGGTCAGGGGAAAATCCAATATATATCTGGTGATATCTCGGGTGCTATTACAGATAGCGCAATAAATCAAAGTGCATTGTCTGTAGGAGGCCCTGGCGCATGAATCTGTGCAGCGGGAACGACCTCGGACAACAAGGGGCCGAGAAAACCACCGCCTCATGGGGCCGGACACTCAGGGTCAGGGAAAAATCCAATATATATCTGGTGATATCTCGGGTGCTATTAGAGATAGCGCAATAAACCAAAGTGAGTTATCTGCAGGAGGCCCTGGCGCCTGAATCTGTGCAGCGGGAACGACCTCGGACCACCAGGGGCCGAAAAAACCACAGTCTCATGGGGCCGGACACTCATGGTCCGGGGAAAATCCAATATATATCTGGTGATATCTCGGGTCCTATTACAGATAGCGCAATAAATCAAAGTGCATTGTCTGTAGGAGGCCGTGGCGCATGAATCTGGGAAGCGGGAACGACCTCGGACCACCAGGGGCCGAGAAGACCACCGTCTCATGGGGCCGGCCACTCAGGGTCAGGGGAAAATCCAATATATATCTGGTGATATCTCGGGTGCTATTACAGATAGCGCAATAAATCAAAGTGCATTGTCTGTAGGAGGCCCTGGCGCATGAATCTGTGCAGCGGGAACGACCTCGCACCACCAGGGGCCGAGAAAACCACCGTCTCATGGGGCCGGACACTCAGGGTCAGGGAAAAATCCAATATATATCTGGTGATATCTCGGGTGCTATTAGAGATAGCGCAATAAACCAAAGTGAGTTATCTGCAGGAGGCCCTGGCGCCTGAATCTGTGCAGCGGGAACGACCTCGGAAAACCAGAGGCCGAGAAAACCACCGTCTCATGGGGCCGGACACTCAGGGTCAGGGGAAAATCCAATATATATGTGGTGATATCTCGGGTGCTATTAGAGATAGCGCAATATACCAAAGTGAATTATCTGCAGGAGGCCCTGGCGCATGAATCTGGGCAGCGGGAACGACCTCGGACCACCAGGGGCCGAGAAGACCACCGTCCCATGGGGCCGGCCACTCAGGGTCAGGGGAAAATCCAATATATATCTGGTGATATCTCGGCTGCTATTACAGATAGCGCAATAAATCAAAGTGCATTGCCTGTAGGAGTCCCTGGCGCATGAATCTGTGCAGCGGGAACGACCTCCGACCACCAGGGGCCGAGAAAACGTCCGTCTCATGGGGCCGGACACTCAGGGTCAGTGAAAAATCCAATATATATCTGGTGATATCTCGGGTGCTATTACAGATAGCGCAATAAATTAAAGTGCATTGTCTGTAGGAGGCCCTGGCGCATGAATCGGTGCAGCGGGAACGACCTCGGACCACCAGGGGCCGAGACAACCACCGTCTCATGGGGCCGGACACTCAGGGTCTGGGAAAAATCCAATATATATCCGGTGATATCTCGGGTGCTATTACAGATAGCGCAATAAATCAAAGTGCATTGTCTGTAGGAGGCCCTGGCGCATGAAGCGGTGCAGCGGGAACGACCTCGGACCACCAGGGGCCGAGAAAATCAGCGTCTCATGGGGTCGGACAGTCAGGGTCAGGGAGAAATCCTATATATATATATCTGGTGATATCTCGGGTGCTATTAGAGATAGCGCAATAAATCAAAGTAAATTATCTGCAGGGGGTCCTGGCGCATGAATCTGTGCAGCGGGAACGACCTCGGACCACCAGGGGCCGAGAAAACCACCGTCTCATGGGGCCGGACACTCAGGGTCTGGGAAAAATCCAATATATATCCGGTGATATCTCGGGTGCTATTACAGATAGCGCAATAAATCAAAGTGCATTGTCTGTAGGAGGCCCTGGCGCATGAATCGGTGCAGCGGGAACGACCTCGCACCACCAGGGGCCGAGAAGACCACCGTCTCATGGGGCCGGCCACTCAGGGTCAGGGGAAAATCCAATATATATCTGGTGATATCTCGGGTGCTATTAGAGATAGCGCAATAAACTAAAGTGAGTTATCTGCAGGAGGCCCTGGCGCCTGAATCTCTGCAGCGGGAACGACCTCGGACCACCAGGGGCCGAAAAAACCACAGTCTCATGGGGCCGGACACTCAGGGTCAGGGGAAAATCCAATATATATCTGGTGATATCTCGGGTGCTATTACAGATAGCGCAATAAATCAAAGTGCATTGTCTGTAGGAGGCCCTGGCGCATGAATCTGTGCAGCGGGAACGACCTCGGACAACAAGGGGCCGAGAAAACCACCGTCTCATGGGGCCGGACACTCAGGGTCAGGGAAAAATCCAATATATATCTGGTGATATCTCGGGTGCTATTAGAGATAGCGCAATAATCCAAAGTGAGTTATCTGCAGGAGGCCCTGGCGCCTGAATCTGTGCAGCGGGAACGACCTCGGACCACCAGGGGCCGAAAAAACCACAGTCTCATGGGGCCGGACACTCATGGTCCGGGGAAAATCCAATATATATCTGGTGATATCTCGGGTCCTATTACAGATAGCGCAATAAATCAAAGTGCATTGTCTGTAGGAGGCCGTGGCGCATGAATCTGGGAAGCGGGAACGACCTCGGACCACCAGGGGCCGAGAAGACCACCGTCTCATGGGGCCGGCCACTCAGGGTCAGGGGAAAATCCAATATATATCTGGTGATATCTCGGGTGCTATTACAGATAGCGCAATAAATCAAAGTGCATTGTCTGTAGGAGGCCCTGGCGCATGAATCTGTGCAGCGGGAACGACCTCGCACCACCAGGGGCCGAGAAAACCACCGTCTCATGGGGCCGGACACTCAGGGTCAGGGAAAAATCCAATATATATCTGGTGATATCTCGGGTGCTATTAGAGATAGCGCAATAAACCAAAGTGAGTTATCTGCAGGAGGCCCTGGCGCCTGAATCTGTGCAGCGGGAACGACCTCGGACCACCAGAGGCCAAGAAAACCACCGTCTCATGGGGCCGGACACTCAGGGTCAGGGGAAAATCCAATATATATGTGGTGATATCTCGGGTGCTATTAGAGATAGCGCAATATACCAAAGTGAATTATCTGCAGGAGGCCCTGGCGCATGAATCTGGGCAGCGGGAACGACCTCGGACCACCAGGGGCCGAGAAGACCACCGTCCCATGGGGCCGGCCACTCAGGGTCAGGGGAAAATCCAATATATATCTGGTGATATCTCGGCTGCTATTACAGATAGCGCAATAAATCAAAGTGCATTGTCTGTAGGAGGCCCTGGCGCATGAATCTGTGCAGCGGGAACGACCTCGGACCACCAGGGGCCGAGACAACCACCGTCTCATGGGGCCGGACACTCAGGGTCAGGGAAAAATCCAATATATATCTGGTGATATCTCGGGTGCTATTAGAGATAGCGCAATAAACCAAAGTGAGTTATCTGCAGGAGGCCCTGGCGTCTGAATCTGTGCAGCGGGAACGACCTCGGACCACCAGGGGCCGAGAAAACCATCGTCTCATGGGGCCGGACACTCAGTGTCAGGGGAAAATCCAATATATATCTGGTGATATCTCGGGTGCTATTAGAGATAGCGCAATATACCAAAGTGAATTATCTGCAGGAGGCCCTGGCGCATGAATCTGGGCAGCGGGAACGACCTCGGACCACCAGGGGCCGAGAAGAACACCGTCTCATGGGGCCGGCCACTCAGGGTCAGGGGAAAATCCAATATATATCTGGTGATATCTCGGGTTCTATTACAGATAGCGCGATAAATCAAAGTGCATTGCCTGCAGGAAGCCCTGGCGCACGAATCTGTGCAGCAGCAACGACGTCGGAACACCAGGGGCCAAAAAAATTACAGATTTTCGGTATCCGTCACCCAAGGTCATGTAAAAATCCAGCATATATCTGGTGATATCTCGGGTGCTATTAGAGATAGCGCGATAAATCAAAGTGCATTGTCTGCAGGAGGCCCTGGCGCATGCATGTGTGCAGCGGGAACAGCCTCGGACCACCAGGGGCCGAGAAAACCACCGTCTCATGGGGCCGGACACTCAGGGTCAGGGAAAAATCCAATATATATCCGGTGATATCTCGGGTGCTATTAGAGGTAGCGCAATAAACCAAAGTGAATTATCTGCAGGAGGCCCTGGCGCATGAATCTGTGCAACGGGAACGACCTCGGACCACCAGGGGCCGAGAAAACCACAGTCACATGGGGCCGGATACTCAGGGTCAGGGGAAAATCAAATATATATCTGGTGATATCTCGGGTGCTATTACAGATAGCGCAATAAATCAAAGTGCATTGTCTGTAGGAGGCCCTGGCGCATGAATCTGTGCAGCGGGAACGACCTCGGACCACCAGGGGCCGAGAAAACCACAGTCTCATGGGGCCGGACACTCAGGGTCAGGGGAAAATCCAATATATATCTGGTGATATCTCGGGTGCTATTAGAGATAGCGCAATAAATCAAAGTGCATTGTCTGCAGGAGGCCCTGGCGCATGAATCTGTGCAGCGGGAACGACCTCGGACCACCAGGGGCCGAGAAAACCACAGTCTCATGGGGCCGGACACTCAGGGTCAGGGTAAAATCCAATATATATCTGGTGATATCTCGGGTGCTATTACAGATAGCGCAATAAATCAAAGTGCATTGTCTGTAGGAGGCCCTGGCGCATGAATCTGTGCAGCGGGAACGACCTCGGACCACCAGGGGCCGAAAAAACCACAGTCTCATGGGGCCGGACACTCAGGGTCAGGGTAAAATCCAATATATATCTGGTGATATCTCGGGTTCTATTACAGATAGCGCGATAAATCAAAGTGCATTGCCTGCAGGAAGCCCTGGCGCACGAATCTGTGCAGCAGCAACGACGTCGGAACACCAGGGGCCAAAAAAATTACAGATTTTCGGTATCCGTCACCCAAGGTCATGTGAAAATCCAGCGTATATCTGGTGATATCTCGGGTGCTATTAGAGATAGCGCGATAAATCAAAGTGCATTGTCTGCAGGAGGCCCTGGCGCATGCAGCTGTGCAGCAGCAACGACGTCGGAACACCAGGGGCCAAGAAAATTACAGATTTTCGGTATCCGTCACCCAAGGTCATGTAAGAATCCAGCATATATCTGGTGATATCTCGGGTTCTATTATAGATAGCGCGATAAATCAAAGTGCATTGCCTGCAGGAGGCCCTGGCGCATGCATGTGTGCAGCGGGAACAGTCTCGGACCACCAGGGGCCGAGAAAACCACCGTCTCATGGGGCCGGACACTCAGGGTCAGGGAAAAATCCAATATATATCCGGTGATATCTCGGGTGCTATTAGAGATAGCGCAATAAACCAAAGTGAATTATCTGCAGGAGGCCCTGGCGCATGAATCTGTGCCACGGGAACGACCTCGGACCACCAGGGGCGAAGAAAACCACAGTCTCATGGGGCCGGATACTCAGGGTCAGGGGAAAATCAAATATATATCTGGTGATATCTCGGGTTCTATTACAGATAGCGCAATAAATCAAAGTGCATTGTCTGTAGGAGGCCCTGGCGCATGAAGCGGTGCAGCGGGAACGACCTCGGACCACCAGGGGCCGAGAAAATCAGCGTCTCATGGGGTCGGACAGTCAGGGTCAGGGAGAAATCCTATATATATATCTGGTGATATCTCGGGTGCTATTAGAGATAGCGCAATAAATCAAAGTAAATTATCTGCAGGGGGTCCTGGCGCATGAATCTGTGCAGCGGGAACGACCTCGAACCACCAGGGGCCGAGAAAACCACCGTCTCATGGGGCCGGACACTCAGGGTCTGGGAAAAATCCAATATATATCCGGTGATATCTCGGGTGCTATTACAGATAGCGCAATAAATCAAAGTGCATTGTCTGTAGGAGGCCCTGGCGCATGAATCGGTGCAGCAGGAACGACCTCGCACCACCAGGGGCCGAGAAGACCACCGTCTCATGGGGCCGGCCACTCAGGGTCAGGGGAAAATCCAATATATATCTGGTGATATCTCGGGTGCTATTAGAGATAGCGCAATAAGCCAAAGGGAATTATCTGCAGGAGGCCCTGTCGCATGCATCTGTGCAGCGGGAACGACCTAGGACCACCAGGGGCCGAGAAAACCACAGTCTCATGGGGCCGGACACTCAGGGTCAGGGGAAAATCCAATATAGATCTGGTGATATCTCGGGTGCTATTACAGATAGCGCAATAAATCAAAGTGCATTGTCTGTAGGAGGCCCTGGCGCATGAATCTGTGCAGCGGGAACGACCTCGGACCACCAGGGGCCGAGAAAACCACAGTCTCATGGGGCCGGACGCTCAGGGTCAGGGGAAAATCCAGTATATAACTGGTGATATCTCGGGTGCTATTACAGATAGCGCAATAAATCAAAGTGCATTGTCTGTAGGAGGCCCTGGCGCATGAATCTGTGCAGCGGGAACGACCTCGGACCACCAGGGGACGAGAAAACGACCGTCTCAAGGGGCCGGACACTCAGGGTCAGTGAAAAATCCAATATATATCTGGTGATATCTCGGGTGCTATTACAGATAGCGCAATAAATCAAAGTGCATTGTCTGTAGGAGGCCCTGGCGCATGCATCTGTGCAGCGGGAACGACCTCGGACCACCAGGGGCCGAGACAACCACCGTCTCATGGAGCCGGACACTCAGGGTCAGGGAAAAATCCAATATATATCTGGTGATATCCCGGGTGCTATTACAGATAGCGCAATAAATCAAAGTGCATTGCCTGTAGGAGTCCCTGGCGCATGAATCTGTGCAGCGGGAACGACCTCGGACCACCAGGGGCCGAGAAAACGTCCGACTCATGGGGCCGGACACTCAGGGTCAGTGAAAAATCCAATATATATCTGGTGATATCTCGGCTAATATTACAGATAGCGCAAAAATCAAAGTGCATTGTCTGTAGGAGGCCCTGGCGCATCAATCTGTGCAGCGGGAACGACCTCGGACAACCAGGGGCGAGACAACCACCTTCTCATGGGGCCGGACACTCAGGGTCAGGGAAAAATCCAATATATATCTGGTGATATCTCGGGTGCTATTACAGATAGCGCAATAAATCAAAGTGCATTACCTGTAGGAGGCCCTGGCGCATGAATCTGTGCAGCGGGAACGACCTCGGACCTCCAGGGGCCGAGACAACGACCGTCTCATGGGGCCGGACACTCAGGGTCAGGGTAAAATCCAATATATATCTGGTGATATCTCGGGTGCTATTACAGATAGCGCAATAAATCAAAGTGCATTGTCTGTAGGAGGCCCTGGCGCATGAATCTGTGCAGCGGGAACGACCTCGGGCCACCAGGGACCGAGAAAATCGCAGTCTCAGGGGGCCAGATACTCAGGGTCAGGGGAAAATCCAATATATATCTGGTGATATCTCGGGTTCTATTACAGATAGCGCGATAAATCAAAGTGCATTGCCTGCAGGAAGCCCTGGCGCACGAATCTGTGCAGCACCAACGACGTCGGAACACCAGGGGCCAAAAAAATTACAGATTTTCGGTATCCGTCACCCAAGGTCATGTAAAAATCCAGCATATATCTGGTGATATCTCGGGTGCGATTAGAGATAGCGCGATAAATCAAAGTGCATTGTCTGCAGGAGGCCCTGGCGCATGCAGCTGTGCAGCAGCAACGACGTCGGAACACCAGGGGCCAAGAAAATTACAGATTTTCGGTATCCGTCACCCAATGTCATGTAAGAATCCAGCATATATCTGGTGATATCTCGGGTTCTATTATAGATAGCGCGATAAATCAAAGTGCATTGTCTGCAGGAGGCCCTGGCGCATGCATGTGTGCAGCGGGAACAGCCTCGGACCACCAGGGGCCGAGAAAACCACCGTCTCATGGGGCCGGACACTCAGGGTCAGGGAAAAATCCAATATATATCCGGTGATATCTCGGGTGCTATTAGAGATAGCGCAATAAACCAAAGTGAATTATCTGCAGGAGGCCCTGGCGCATGAATCTGTGCAACGGGAACGACCTCGGACCACCAGGGGCCGAGAAAACCACAGTCACATGGGGCCGGATACTCAGGGTCAGGGGAAAATCAAATATATATCTGGTGATATCTCGGGTGCTATTACAGATAGCGCAATAAATCAAAGTGCATTGTCTGTAGGAGGCCCTGGCGCATGAATCTGTGCAGCGGGAACGACCTCGGACCACCAGGGGCCGAGAAAACCACAGTCTCATGGGGCCGGACACTCAGGGTCAGGGGAAAATCCAGTATATATCTGGTGATATCTCGGGTGCTATTAGAGATAGCGCAATAAATCAAAGTGCATTGTCTGCAGGAGGCCCTGGCGCATGAATCTGTGCAGCGGGAACGACCTCGGACCACCAGGGGCCGAGAAAACCACAGTCTCATGGGGCCGGACACTCAGGGTCAGGGTAAAATCCAATATATATCTGGTGATATCTCGGGTGCTATTACAGATAGCGCAATAAATCAAAGTGCATTGTCTGTAGGAGGCCCTGGCGCATGAATCTGTGCAGCGGGAACGACCTCGGACCACCAGGGGCCGAAAAAACCACAGTCTCATGGGGCCGGACACTCAGGGTCAGGGTAAAATCCAATATATATCTGGTGATATCTCGGGTTCTATTACAGATAGCGCGATAAATCAAAGTGCATTGCCTGCAGGAAGCCCTGGCGCACAAATCTGTGCAGCAGCAACGACGTCGGAACACCAGGGGCCAAAAAAATTACAGATTTTCGGTATCCGTCACCCAAGGTCATGTGAAAATCCAGCGTATATCTGGTGATATCTCGGGTGCTATTAGAGATAGCGCGATAAATCAAAGTGCATTGTCTGTAGGAGGCCCTGGCGCATGAATCTGTGCAGCGGCAACGACCTCGGACGACCAGGGGCCGAGAAAACCACAGTCTCATAGGGCCGGACACTCAGGGTCAGGGGAAAATCCAATATATATCTGGTAATATCTCGGGTGCTATTAGAGATAGCGCAATAGACCAAACTGAATTATCTGCAGGAGGCCCTGGCGCATGAATCTGTGCAGCGGGAACGACCTCGGACCACCAGGGGCCGAGAAAACCACCGTCTCATTGGGCCGGACGCTCAGGGTCAGGGGAAAATCCAATATATATCTGGTGATATCTCGGGTGCTATTAGATATAGCGCAATAAACCAAACGGAATTATCTGCAGGAGGACCTGGCGAATGAATCTGTGCAGCGGGAACGACCTCGGACCACCAGGGGCCGAGAAAACCACTGTCTCATGGGGCCGGACACTCAGGGCCAGGGAAAAATCCAATATATATCTGGTGATATCTCGGGTGCTATTACAGATAGCCCAATACATCAAAGTGGATTGTCTGTAGGAGGCCCAGGCGCATGAATCTGTGCAGCGGGAACGACCTCGGACCACCCGGGGCCGAGAAAACCACCGTCACATGGGGCCGGACACTCAGGGTCTGGGGAAAATCCAATATATATCTGGTGATATCTCGGGTGCTATTACAGATAGCCCAATGAATCAAAGTGGATTGTCTGTAGGAGGCCCTGGCGCATGAATCTGTGCAGCGGGAACGACCTCGGACCACCAGGGGCCGAGACAACCACCGTCTCATGGGGCCGGACACTCAGGGTCTGGGAAAAATCCAATATATATCCGGTGATATCTCGGGTGCTATTACAGATAGCGCAATAAATCAAAGTGCATTGTCTGTAGGAGGCCCTGGCGCATGAATCGGTGCAGCGGGAACGACCTCGGACCACCAGGGGCCGAGAAAATCAGCGTCTCATGGGGTCGGACAGTCAGGGTCAGGGAGAAATCCTATATATATCTCTGGTGATATCTCGGGTGCTATTAGAGATAGCGCAATAAACCAAAGTGAATTATCTGCAGGAGGCCCTGGCGCATGAATCTGGCCAGCGGGAACGACCTCGGACCACCAGGGGCCGAGAAAACCACCGTCTCATTGGGCCGGACGCTCAGGGTCAGGGGAAAATCCAATATATATCTGGTGATATCTCGGGTGCTATTAGATATAGCGCAATAAACCAAACGGAATTATCTGCAGGAGGACCTGGCGAATGAATCTGTGCAGCGGGAACGACCTCGGACCACCAGGGGCCGAGAAAACCACTGTCTCATGGGGCCGGACACTCAGGGCCAGGGAAAAATCCAATATATATCTGGTGATATCTCGGGTGCTATTACAGATAGCCCAATACATCAAAGTGGATTGTCTGTAGGAGGCCCAGGCGCATGAATCTGTGCAGCGGGAACGACCTCGGACCACCCGGGGCCGAGAAAACCACCGTCACATGGGGCCGGACACTCAGGGTCTGGGGAAAATCCAATATATATCTGGTGATATCTCGGGTGCTATTACAGATAGCCCAATACATCAAAGTGGAATGTCTGTAGGAGGCCCTGGCGCATGAAACTGTGCAGCGGGAACGACCTCGGACCACCAGGGGCCGAGACAACCACCGTCTCATGGGGTCGGACACTCAGGGTCTGGGAAAAATCCAATATATATCCGGTGATATCTCGGGTGCTATTACAGATAGCGCAATAAATCAAAGTGCATTGTCTGTAGGAGGCCCTGGCGCATGAATCGGTGCAGCGGGAACGACCTCGGACCACCAGGGGCCGAGAAAATCAGCGTCTCATGGGGCCGGACACTCAGGGTCAGGGTAAAATCCAATATATATCTGGTGATATCTCGGGTGCTATTACAGATAGCGCAATAAATCAAAGTGCATTGTCTGTAGGAGGCCCTGGCGCATGAATCTGTGCAGCGGCAACGACCTCGGACGACCAGGGGCCGAGAAAACCACAGTCTCATGGGGCCGGACACTCAGGGTCAGGGGAAAATCCAATATATATCTGGTGATATCTCGGGTGCTATTAGAGATAGCGCAATAAACCAAAGTGAATTACCTGCAGGAGGCCGTGGCGCTTGCATCTGTGCAGCGGGAACGACCTCGGACCACCAGGGGCCGAGAAAACCACCGTCTCATGGGGCCGGACACTCAGGGTCAGGGGAAAATCCAATATATATCTGGTGACACCTCGGGTGCTATTAGAGATACAGCAATAAATCGAAGTGCATTGTCCGTAGGAGGCCCTTGCGCATGAATCTGTGCAGCAGGAACGACATCGCACCACCAGGGGATGAGAAAATTACAGATTTTCGGTATCCGTCACCCAAAGTCATGTAAAAATCCAGCATATGTCTGGTGATATCTCGGGTGCTATTAGATATAGGGCAATAAATCAAAGTGCATTGTCTGCAGGAGGCCCTGGCGCATGAATCTGGCCAGCGGGAACGACCTCGGACCACCAGGGGCCGAGAAAACCACCGTCTCATTGGGCTGGACGCTCAGGGTCAGGGGAAAATCCAATATATAACTGGTGATATCTCGGGTGCTATTAGATATAGCGCAATAAACCAAACGGAATTATCTGCAGGCGGACCTGGCGAATGAATCTGTGCAGCGGGAACGACCTCGGACCACCAGGGGCCGAGAAAACCACTGTCTCATGGGGCCGGACACTCAGGGCCAGGGAAAAATCCAATATATATCTGGTGATATCTCGGGTGCTATTACAGATAGCCCAATACATCAAAGTGGATTGTCTGTAGGAGGCCCAGGCGCAAGAATCTGTGCAGCGGGAACGACCTCGGACCACCCGGGGCCGAGAAAACCACCGTCACATGGGGCCGGACACTCAGGGTCAGGGGAAAATCCAATATATATATCTGGTGATATCTCGGGTGCTATTAGAGATAGCGCAATAAACCAAAGTGAATTATCTGCAGGAGGCCCTGATGCATGCATCTGTGCAGCGGGAACGACCACGGACCACCAGGGGCCGAGAAAACCACCGTCTCATGGGGCCGGACACTCAGGGTCAGGGAAAAATCCAATATATATCTGGTGATATCTCGGGTGCTATTACAGATAGCCCAATACATCAATGTGGATTGTCTGTAGGAGGCCCAGGCGCATGAATCTGTGCAGCGGGAACGACCTCGGACCACCCGGGGCCGAGAAAACCACCGTCACATGGGGCCGGACACTCAGGATCAGGGAAAAATGAAATATATATCTGGTGATATCTCGGGTGCTATTAGAGATAGCGCAATAAACCAAAGTGAATTATCTGGAGGAGGCCCTGGCGCATGAATCTGTGCAGCGGGAACGACCTCGGACCACCAGGGGCCGAGAAAACCACCGTCTCATGGGGCCCGACACTCAGGGTCAAGGAAAAATCCAATATATATCTGGTGATATCTCGGGTGCTATTACAGATAGCGCAATAAATCAAAGTGAATTATCTGCAGGAGGCCCTGGCGCATGAATCTGTGCAACGGGAACGACCTCGGAAGACCAGGGGCCGAGAAAACCACAGTCTCATGGGGCCGGACACTCAGGGTCAGGTGAAAATCCATTATTTATCGGGTGATATCTCGGGTGCTATTACAGATAGCGCAATAAATCAAAGTGCATTGTCTGTAGGAGGCCCTGGCGCATAAATGTGGCCAGCGGGAACGACCTCGGACCACCAGGGGCCGAGAAAACCACCGTCTCATGGGGCCGGAAACTCAGGGTCAGGGAAAAATCCAATATATATCTGGTGATATCTCGGGTGCTATTAGAGATACCGCAATAAACCAAAGTGAATTATCTGCAGGAGGCCCTGGCGCATGAATCTGTGCAGCGGGACCGACCTCGGACCACCACGGGCCGAGAAAACGACCGTCTCATGGGGCCGGACACTCAGGGTCAGGGGAAAATCCAGTATATATCTGGTGATATCTCGGGTGCTATTAGAGATAGCGCAATAAACCAAAGTGAATTATCTGCATGAGGCCCTGGCGCATGAATCTGTGCAGCGGGAACGTCCTCGGTCCTCCAGGGGCCGAGACAACCACCGTCTCATGGGGCCGGGCACTCAGGGTCAGGGTAAAATCCAATATATATCTGGTGATATCTCGGGTGCTATTACAGATAGCGCAATAAATCAAAGTGCATTGTCTGTAGGAGGCCCTGGCGCATGAATCTGTGCAGCGGGAACGACCTCGGGCCACCAGGGGCCGAGAAAACGACCGTCTCATGGGGCCGGACACTCAGGGTCAGGGGAAAATCCAATATATATCTGGTGATATCTCGGGTGCTATTAGAGTTATCCCAATAAACCAAACTGAATTATCTGCAGGAGGCCCTGCCGCATGAATCTGTGCAACGGGAACGACATCGGACCACCAGGGGCCGAGAAAACCACAGTCTCATGGGGCCGGACACTCAGGGTCAGGGGAAAATCCAATATATATCTGGTGATATCTCGGGTGCTATTACAGATAGCGCAATAAATCAAAGTGCATTGTCTGTAGGAGACCCTGGCGCATGAATCTGTGCAGCGGGAACGACCTCGGACCACCAGGGGCCGAAAAAACCACAGTCTCAACGGGCCGGACGCTCAGGGTCAGTGAAAAATCCAATATATATCTGGTGATATCTCGGGTGATATTAGAGATAGCGCAATAAATCAAAGTGCATTGTCTGTAGGAGGCCCTGGCGCATGAATCTGTGCAGCGGGAACGTCGTCGGACCTCCAGGGGCCGAGACAACGACCGTCTCAAGGGGCCGGACACTCAGGGTCAGGGTCAAATCCAACATATATCTGGGGATATCTCGGGTGCTATTAGAGATAGCGCAATAAAGCAAAGTGAATTATCTGCAGGAGGCCCTGGCGCATGAATCTGTACAGCGGGAACGACCTCGGACCACCACGGGCCGAGAAAACGACCGTCTCATGGGGCCGGACACTCAGGGTCAGGGGAAAATCCAGTATATATCTGGTGATATCTCGGGTGCTATTAGAGATAGCGCAATAAACCAAAGTGAATTATCTGCATGAGGCCCTGGCGCATGAATCTGTGCAGCGGGAACGTCCTCGGACCTCCAGGGGCCGAGACAACCACCGTCTCATGGGGCCGGACACTCAGGGTCAGGGAAAAATCCAATATATATCTGGTGATATCTCGGGTGCTATTAGAGATAGCGCAATAAACCAAAGTGAATTATCTGCAGGAGGCCCTGGCGTATGAATCTGTGCAGCGGGGACGACCTCGGACCACCACGGGCCGAGAAAACCACAGACCCATGGGGCCGGACACTCAGGGTCAGGGGAAAATCCAGTATATAACTGGTGATATCTCGGGTGCTATTAGAGATAGCGCAATAAACCAAAGTGAATTATCTGCAGGAGGCCCTGGCGCATGAATCTGTACAGCGGGAACGACCTCGGACCACCACGGGCCGAGAAAACGACCGTCTCATGGGGCCGGACACTCAGGGTCAGGGGAAAATCCAGTATATATCTGGTGATATCTCGGGTGCTATTAGAGATAGCGCAATAAACCAAAGTGAATTATCTGCATGAGGCCCTGGCGCATGAATCTGTGCAGCGGGAACGTCCTCGGACCTCCAGGGGCCGAGACAACCACCGTCTCATGGGGCCGGGCACTCAGGGTCAGGGTAAAATCCAATATATATCTGGTGATATCTCGGGTGCTATTACAGATAGCGCAATAAATCAAAGTGCATTGTCTGTAGGAGGCCCTGGCGCATGAATCTGTGCAGCGGGAACGACCTCGGGCCACCAGGGGCCGAGAAAACGACCGTCTCATGGGGCCGGACACTCAGGGTCAGGGGAAAATCCAATATATATCTGGTGATATCTCGGATGCTATTAGAGATAGCCCAGTAAACCAAAGTGAATTATCTGCAGGAGGCCCTGCCGCATGAATCTGTGCAACGGGAACGACCTCGGACCACCAGGGGCCGAGAAAACCACAGTCTTATGGGGCCGCACACTCAGGGTCAGGGGAAAATCCAATATATATCTGGTGATATCTCGGGTGCTATTACAGATAGCGCAATAAATCAAAGTGCATTGTCTGTAGGAGACCCTGGCGCATGAATCTGTGCAGCGGGAACGACCTCGGACCACCAGGGGCCGAAAAAAATACAGTCTCAACGGGCCGGACGCTCAGGGTCAGTGAAAAATCCAATATATATCTGGTGATATCTCGGGTGCTATTACAGATAGCGCAATAAATCAAAGTGCATTGTCTGCAGGAGGCCCTGGCGCATGAACCTGTGCAGCGGGCACGACCTCGGACCACCAGGGGCCGAGAAAACCACCGTCTCATGGGGCCGGACACTCAGGGTCAGGGGAACATCCAATATATATCTGGTGATATCTCGGGTGCTATTAGAGATAGCGCAATAAACCAAACTGAATTATCTGCACGAGGCTCTGGCGCATGAATCTGTGCAGCGGGAACGACCTCGGGCCACCAGGAGCCGAGAAAACCACAGTCTCGTGGGGCCGGATACTCAGGGTCAGGGGTAAATCCAATATATATCTGGTGATATCTCGGGAGCTATTAGAGATAGCGCAATAAACCAAAGTGAATTACCTGCAGGAGGCACTGGCGCATGCATCTGTGCAGCGGGAACGACCTCGGACCACCAGGGGCCGAGAAAATTACAGACTTTCGGTATCAGTCACCCAAAGTCATGTAAAAATCCAGCATATATATGGAGCTTTCTCGGGTGCTATTAGAGATAGCGCAATAAACCAAAGTGAATTATCTGCAGGAGGCCCTGGCGCATGCATCTGTGCAGCGGGAACGACCTCGGACCACCAGGGGCCGAGAAAACAACCGTCTCATGGGGCCGGACACTCAGGGTCAGGGAAAAATCCAATATATATCTGGTGATATCTTGGGTGCTATTACAGATAGCGCAATAAACCAAAGTGAATTATCTGCAGGAGGCCATGGCGCATGCATCTGTGCAGCGGTTTCGACCTCCGACCACCAGGGGCCGAGGCAACCACAGTCTCATGGGGCCGGACACTCAGGGTCAGGGAAAAATCAAATATATATCTGGTGATATCTCGGGTGATATTACAGATAGCCCAATAAATCAAAGTGCATTGTCTGTAGGAGCCCCTGGCGCATGAATCTGTGCAGCAGGAACGACCTCGGACCACCAGGGGCCGAGACAACCACCGTCTCATGGGGCCGGCCACTCAGGGTCAGGGGAAAATCCAATATTTATCTGGTGATATCTCGGGTGCTATTAGAGATAGCGCAATAAACCAAAGTGAATTATCTGCAGGAGGCACTGGCGCATGAATCTGTGCAGCGGGAACGACCTCGCACCACCAGGGGCCGAGACAACCACCGTCTCATGGGGCCGGCCACTCAGGGTCAGGGGAAAATCCAATATTTATCTGGTGATATCTCGGGTGCTATTAGAGATAGCGCGATAAATCAAAGTGCATTGTCTGCAGGAGGCACTGGCACATAGATCTGTGCAGCGGGAATGACCTCGGACCACCAGGGTCCGAGAAAACCACCGACTCATGGGGCCGGACACTCAGGGTCAGGGAAAAATCAAATATATATCTGGTGATATCTCGGGTGCTATTAGAGATAGCGCAATAAATCAAAGTGAATTACCTGCAGGAGGCCGTGGCGCATGCATCTGTGCAGCGGGAACGACCTCGGACCACCAGGGGCCGAGAAAACCACCGTCTCATTGGGCCGGACACTCAGGGTCAGGGGAACATCCAATATATATCTGGTGATATCTCGGGTGCTATTAGAGATAGCGCAATAAACCAAACGGAATTATCTGCAGGAGGACCTGGCGAATGAATCTGTGCAGCGGGAACGACCTCGGACCACCAGGGGCCGAGAAAACCACCGTCTCATGGGGCCCGACACTCAGGGTCAGGGAAAAATCCAATATATATCTGGTGATATCTCGGGTGCTATTACAGATAGCGCAATAAATCAAAGTGCATTACCTGTAGGAGGCCCTGGCGCATGAATCTGTGCAGCGGGAACGTCCTCGGACCTCCAGGGGCCGAGACAACGACCGTCTCATGGGGCCGGACACTCAGGGTCAGGGAAAAATCCAATATATATCTGGTGATATCTTGGGTGCTATTACAGATAGCGCAATAAACCAAAGTGAATTATCTGCAGGAGGCCATGGCGCATGCATCTGTGCAGCGGTTACGACCTCCGACCACCAGGGGCCGAGACAACCACCGTCTCATGGGGCCGGAAACTCAGGGTCAGGGAAAAATCCAATATATATCTGGTGATATCTCGGGTGCTATTAGAGATAGCGCAATAAACCAAAGTGAATTATCTGCAGGAGGCCCTGGCGCATGAATCTGTGCAGCGGGACCGACCTCGGACCACCACGGGCCGAGAAAACGACCGTCTCATGGGGCCGGACACTCAGGGTCAGGGGAAAATCCAGTATATATCTGGTGATATCTCGGGTGCTATTAGAGATAGCGCAATAAACCAAAGTGAATTATCTGCATGAGGCCCTGGCGCATGAATCTGTGCAGCGGGAACGTCCTCGGTCCTCCAGGGGCCGAGACAACCACCGTCTCATGGGGCCGGGCACTCAGGGTCAGGGTAAAATCCAATATATATCTGGTGATATCTCGGGTGCTATTACAGATAGCGCAATAAATCAAAGTGCATTGTCTGTAGGAGGCCCTGGCGCATGAATCTGTGCAGCGGGAACGACCTCGGGCCACCAGGGGCCGAGAAAACGACCGTCTCATGGGGCCGGACACTCAGGGTCAGGGGAAAATCCAATATATATCTGGTGATATCTCGGGTGCTATTAGAGTTATCCCAATAAACCAAAGTGAATTATCTGCAGGAGGCCCTGCCGCATGAAACTGTGCAACGGGAACGACATCGGACCACCAGGGGCCGAGAAAACCACAGTCTCATGGGGCCGGACACTCAGGGTCAGGGGAAAATCCAATATATATCTGGTGATATCTCGGGTGCTATTACAGACAGCGCAATAAATCAAAGTGCATTGTCTGTAGGAGACCCTGGCGCATGAATCTGTGCAGCGGGAACGACCTCGGACCACCAGGGGCCGAAAAAACCACAGTCTCAACGGACCGGACGCTCAGGGTCAGTGAAAAATCCAATATATATCTGGTGATATCTCGGGTGATATTAGAGATAGCGCAATAAATCAAAGTGCATTGTCTGTAGGAGGCCCTGGCGCATGAATCTGTGCAGCGGGAACGTCGTCGGACCTCCAGGGGCCGAGACAACGACCGTCTCAAGGGGCCGGACACTCAGGGTCAGGGTCAAATCCAACATATATCTGGGGATATCTCGGGTGCTATTACAGATAGCGCAATAAACCAAAGTGAATTATCTGCAGGAGGCCATGGCGCATGCATCTGTGCAGCGGTTACGACCTCCGACCACCAGGGGCCGAGACAACCACCGTCTCATGGGGCCGGACACTCAGGGTCAGGGAAAAATCCAATATATATCTGGTGATATCTTGGGTGCTATTACAGATAGCGCAATAAACCAAAGTGAATTATCTGCAGGAGGCCATGGCGCATGCATCTGTGCAGCGGTTACGACCTCCGACCACCAGGGGCCGAGACAACCACCGTCTCATGGGGCCGGACAGTCAGGGTCAGGGAAAAATCAAATATATATCTGGTGATATCTCGGGTGATATTACAGATAGCCCAATAAATCCAAGTGCATTGTCTGTAGGAGCCCCTGGCGCATGAATCTGTGCAGCGGGAACGACCTCGCACCACCAGGGGCCGTGAAAACCACGGTCTCATGTGACCGGCCACTCAGGGTCAGGGGAAACTCCAATATATATCTGGTGATATCTCGGGTGCTCTTACAGATAGCGCAATAAATCAAAGTGCATTGTCTGTAGGAGGCCCTGGCGCATGAATCTGTGCAGCGGGAACGACCTCGGACGTCCAGGGGCCGAGAAAACCACAGTCTCATGGGGCCGGACACTCAGGGTCAGGGGAAAATCCAATATATATCTGGTGATATCTCGGGTGCTATTAGAGATAGCCCAATAAACCAAAGTGAATTATCTGCAGGAGGCCCTGCCGCATGAATCTGTGCAGCGGGAACGACCTCGGACCACCAGGGGCCGAGAAAATAACAGTCTCATTGGGCCGGACAGTCTGGGTCAGGGAGAAATCCTATATATATCTGGTGATATCTCGGGTGCTATTAGAGATAGCGCAATAAATCAAAGT